>NW_006921667.1:6151572-6159580 GCF_000298275.1 Orycteropus afer afer | reverse complement strand
GAGAAGATAAAGGTTGTCAAAGAATTCACGTTGCTTGGTTCTACAGTCGATGCCAATGGAAGCAGCAGTCAGGACATTAGACGACGTGTAGCATTGGGAAGGTCAACCGTGAAGGAATTGTTTCAAGTGCTGAGGAGCAAGGATGTCTCCTTGAGGACTAAGGTACACCTGACACAAGCCATGATATTTCCAATCGCCTTGTATGCAAGTGAAAGCTAGACAATGAATAAGGAAGACCTAAGAAGAGTTGATGCTTTTGAGTTGTGGTGCTGGCGAAGAATGCTGAAAGTACCATGGACTGCTAATAGAACTAACCGATCTGTCCTGGAGGAAGTGCACCCGAAATGCTCCTTGGAAGCGAGAATAGCCAGACTTCGTCTCACCTATTTTGGTCATGTTGTCAGAAGGGACCATTCCTTGGAGAAGGATGTCATGCTTGGTAGGGTGGCGGGTCGATGAAAGAGGGGGAGGCCTTCAACGAGATGGATTGACATGGTGGCTGCGATGATGGGCTCTAGTACAGCAGAGATCATGGAGCTGGTGCAGAATCGGGCAGTGTTTCGTTCTGCTGTGCATGGGGTTGCTATGGGTTGTAAACAACTCAACGGCACCTAACAACAATAATTTCATTCAGCATAATGTCCTCTCAATTCATCCATATTATGAGCTGTTTCACAGATCTGTCACTGTTCTTTAATATTGCATAGTATTCCACTGTGTGTATGCACCATAGTTTGTTGATCCATTCCTCCATTCATGGGTATTTAGGTTGTTTCCACCTTTTTTCTATTGTGAATAATGCTGTGATGAACATGGGTGTACATGTATCTGTTCACATCACAGCTCTTATTTCTCTTATGTACCTAGTAGTGCAATTGCTATATCTTCATATTTCTATTTCCAGCTTTTTAAGGAAGCATCATACCATTTTCCATAGTAGCTGCACCACTTTACATTCCCACCTACAGTGTTCCAGGCTCTCCATACCCTTGCCAGCATTTGTTGTTGTTCTTTTTGACACAATTCTAGCAAGACTCACAAAGAAAAACAGAGAAGACAAATTATAAATATCAGGAATGATATGGGGCTATCACTACAGATCCTGCAGACATCAAAAACATAATAAGAAACTATAAAATACTGTTGAAAGAGATTTTAAAAGACTTAAATAAAGATTTCTCCTTTGCAAAAAGGGTATGGTGGCAGCATCTTCTGACCTCCTCTAACTTCACAAGAAGGAAGAGAATCCAGAACAATATCCTAAGCTCAAGGCTCATTTCTATGAGGCTGAGGTTAGACATGCCCCCTCCCTCCAGCCTTTTTACCAACTCTGACACCACCCACCCCTCCCACAACATTCTACTTCTCTGTTGCCTCGATAATTTACTGCAATGGTCACACAGAATTCACAGAAAAACTCATTATGGGATTTATTAGGGGAGTAATAGATTACATGGGCCGACTCGACGGCACATAACAACAACAACAACAATAGATTACAATTTAGGATCAGAAAACAAGTCAGAATATGGTTCTTCAACCAGGACAGCTTCTTCTCAGCCATGTTGCAGTCATGCTTTTCTCTGGCCTGAGACTGTCTCCTGCTCAGGCTAGTGTTATAACGCTCTTTCATCTTTGCCAATAGGCACCCAAAGAAGCACCCGACTCTGCAAGCAAGACTCCTGCCCAAAGGCACTCAGCTTTCTTGCTACGTGGGCCAGAAAACCCACTGCTCTATCTCATGCTGGTCTCTGGGTTCTACTGCCTGTGCTACTGCCAGGTCTCTGATGTCTCTCTGTTGTCTCAGCGCAGGGATTTCAGGTCCAAGCATGCACTCCAATCCTGGCACTTCTGTCTTGAGGGTAGTGAGATCCCCTTTCCGCCTCTGGGATGGCTTTTTTCAACCCCACTGGATTACAAAACTGACCAATCTTAATATTAGAGTTTCATATACCTTATGTTCAGTCCCACCCACACACGGGTGTCATGTACTTCATTTGCATTACGAGCAAGCTATCTAATCCCCTTGGTGGATCACAAGCACCTCCCATTTCCATCCAGTCATCTGGTGGAAATTACAAAGAACACGGCTGTTGTTGTTGCTGTTGTTATGTGCCGTCGAGTCAGACCCAACTCATAGCCACCCATCCTTTGGTTTCCAAGGCAGTATCACTACGGAAGTAGATTGCCCAACCTTCCTTCCAAGGAGTGGCTGGTTGAACCATCAGCTTTCTGGTTAGCAGTCAAGTGACTTAGGCACTACTCTACCAGAGTTCCAAGAACATGGCTAGAAGAGCCATATTCAGTAATTCACCATATTGCATATGTTCATGGATTAAGACTTAATATTGTTAAAATGTCAAAACTACTCAAAGTGATCTATAAATTCAATACAATCCTGATCAAAATTCTACCAGTCTTCTTTACAGAAATAGGAAAACCAATCATCAACTTTATATGAAATGGCAAGAAGCCCCAAATACTAAAACAATATTAAAAGAGAAGAACGAAGTAGGATTATTCACACTTCCTGGTTTTAAAATATACTATACAGTAATCTAAATAGCCCAGTACTAGTATAACAATGCACATATAGACCAAAGGAATAGAACTGAGAGTCCAGAAATGAACTCACACATCTATAAAAACAAAAAACCAAACACACTGCCGTAGAGTCGAATCCGACTCATAGTGACCCCTCCTCGGGTTTCTGAGGTGGTATCACTACAGAAATAGATTGCCCAAACTTTCTTCCAAGGAATGGCTGGTGGGTTTGAACCACCAGCCTTCTGGTTAGCAGTCAAATGCCTTCGGCACTATGCCACCAGAGCTCACATCTATAGTTGATTGATTTTTGACAAGGGTGCTAAGTCCATTTGATGGGAAAAGAAGGGTCTCTTCAATAAAAGATGCTTGGAAAATTGGATTTCCACATGTAGAAAAACGAAAAAAGATTGATGCCTCACACCATACACAAAAACAAATTCAAAATGGATTAAGCACGTAAATGTGTAAACTAAAACCATAATACTTTGTTTTTTAAAATAAGGTTCTTGGAAGAACAAGCAGGAGCAACACTGTCAGGACTAGCCTTCAACAATGGATTATCTAATATAATTACAAAATAAACAAGCCCTCATAAAATTAAAACTTTTGTTCATCAAAAGACCTTACCAAGAAAGTGAAAGACAAGCTACTAACTGGAAAACTATCATCGGAAACCAAATATCTGACAAGAATGTTATAATCAAAATATATATAAAACTGTGACAACTTAACAACAAAAAGATAAATAACCCAATCATAAAATGGGCAAAGCACTTGAACAGACATTTCACCAAAGAGGACATTCAAATGGCCATCAAATACATGAAAAGATGCTTAGCATAAATCACCATCACAGAGATGTAAATCAAAACCACAAGAAGATACTGCTTTACTCCTACTAGGATGGCCAAGACTGAGGGAAAAAAAAAAAGCAGAAAATAAATACTGGCAAGGATGTGGGGGAAATTGGAACCTTATCCATTGTTGGTAGGAATATAAAATGGCAGTCACTGTGGAAAACAGTGTGATGGTGCCTCAAAAAACTAAAAATAGAACTACCATGTTGTTGTTGTTAGATGTCATCAAGTCAGCTCCAACTTATAGCAATCCCATGTACAACAGAACGAAACACTGTCTAGTCCTGTGCCATCCTCACAATCTTTACTATGCTTGAGCCCATCACTGCACCAATGGTGTCAGTCCATCTCATTGAGGCTTTTCCCCTTTTTCACTGACCTTCTACTTTACCAAGCATGGTACCTTTCTCCAGTGATTAATTAGTCTCCTTGGACAACATGACCAAAGTACTGCCATGTTGTTGTTGTTGTTGTTAGGTGCTATAAAGTTGGCTCCAACTCATAGCAACCCTATGTACACCAGAACAAAACACTGCCCGGTTGTGTGCTCTCCTCACGATCCTTGCTATACTTGAGCCTACTGTTGCAGCTAATGTGTCAATCCATCTTGCTGAGGGTCTTCCCCTTTTCTGTTGACCCTCTTCTTTACCAAGCATGATATCCTTCTCCAAGGAATGGTCCCTTCTGACAACGTGACCAAAGTAGGGAAGACAAAGTCTGGCCATTCTCACTTCCAAAGAGCATTCCTTACAGCAATTCCACCACTAGTTATATACCCAAAAGATGTGCAAGGAGAGACTCAAAAAAAAAAAGACTTATACATCAACATTCACTGTAGCACTATTCACAAGAGCCAAAAGAGGGAAGCAACCCAAATGGCCATCAAAAGATGAATGGATCAACAAAATGTGGTATGCAATACAATGAAATACTACTCAGTAAGAGAAATGAAGTCTTGATACATGTTACATTATGGAAGGAGCTGAAGACATTATATTGAGTGAATAAGCCAATCACAAAAGCACAAATACTAGTATGACCTCACTCATATAAAAAGACAAGAAAAAGCAAATGTATAGAGATCAAAGTTTATTAGTGGTTATATCAGAGGCAGGAAGAAGAGGGAAAAGGTGAATTAATGGCTGTGGAAAAATCACATTTAATAAGGGTACATATGCACAGCCAGCTATTATAGTTGCTGTCAATAAGTTGTACATCTGTAAAAAGTTGATTTGGCAAAAGTTGTGTGATAGATAAATTTATAACAATGACCCCCCCCCCCAAAAAAAAAAAGAGTAGTTGCTGAGCAATGCTTATGTGAAAACAAATATCCCACAGCATTTGGTTCCTTGGGACATCCCAGTTAATTGGCCTAATACTGTGTTTAGTGTTTCTTCTGTTCTAGTTCACTGCATAGTGCCTGGGGTTTTAAAAGCTTGCAATCATACATCCAAGGCACAATTGGCCTCTATTAGCCCAGAACAAAAGAAGGAGAATTGGGATTGGAGAAGGATATGGAAAGTGTGGCTAACTGCCACACAACTGCTTCCTTTGCCATAACACCAGAAGTGATTGGTGTCTGGCTACCATTACTAAACATTTTGATCAAAGATTCTATAGAAGAATCTTGATCAAAAGAGGAAAAATACAGAACAGAATTTCAAATTCTCATGAACTCTAAACTTTCTGAAGCCATGAAAAGTGAATAAACCCCTGAAACTACTGCCCTGAGATAATCTTTAAACCTTAAACCAAAAATATCCCCTGAAGTCATCTTAAGACTGAACAACAGTTTAGCTCAACTAGTAAAAAAAAGTTCTGCTTTGAGTATTATGCTATTTTATGAATTATCTATATGGGAACAAATTAATGAGAGCAATTCAAAAGATTCAATAGGACCTTTAGGGAGAAGTGAGTTTATGTTAATGAGGAATAAACAACTCAGAAAAGGAGGATGAGAATTTGTGTACAAGTGAAAGAACGTAATCAATGTCACTAAATGGACATGTAGAAAGTGTGGAACTGGTGTTATGTTTTGCTGTGTATACTTTCAAGAACAACAAAATAAATAAATTTAGGAAGAAAAAGATAATAAGGACATACTATGAACAACTCTACACACATAAATCTGACAACTCAGATAAAATGAACTAATTCCACAAAAAAATTAAAATTACTACAACTCACCCAATAGGAAATGGGTAATTTGACTAGACATATAGCTACTAAGGACATAGAATGTTTAATTTAAAAATTCCCAAAAAGAAATCTCCAGACCCAACTGGTTTCAATTGAGAATTTTACCAAATATAAAGAATTACCACTAATTCCATATAATCTCTTCCAGAAGTAGAAGAGGAGGAAGAAACACTTGTCAATTCATTTTATTAATACTCTGATATCAAAACTAGGCAATAACAGTACCAACAACAACAACAAAGGATCAATATACCTTATGAATACAGACACAAAATTCATCAATAAAATACCAGCAAATAGAAATCACCAATATATAAAAAGAATTATACACCAAGATCCAGTGAGGCTTATTAGACAGATTCAAGCCTGGTTGAATATTTGAGAATCAATCAATGTGATCCACTGTATTAACAGGCTGAAGAAGAAAATCATATGCTCATAATAAGCAATTGAGGAAAAGCATCTGACAAAATTCAAAATCCATTCATGATTGGAAAAAAAAAAAAAACTTCTAAGAAATATAGGAACAGAAGGGAACATTCTTCTTTTTTTCCTCTATTGTGATTATAAAACAATTTCATTATCCAGACAGCAGTTCATACACATTTTGTCTCATGATACTGACTGCAATTTCCCATAATGTAACAACTCCCCTCCCACTTTCTCCCCATAGTCACCTCTTTCCTATGTCCTTTCCTCCCATGCACTCCTGCTGCCCGAGTAGTCTCCCTGTGCATATATAGCCCTTCTATTCTCCTATGATTGATCTCTCCAAGCAGTGTATCTACCTTTTCAGCCCATATGCTGGTCTTTTATCTGATTGGAAGCCACAAGAGTTCAGTTCCAGACCCGAAGGGCAGGTAGGGGCCATAGTTTCAGGGGTTTCACCAGGCACTATCAGACCAACAAGGCTGGCCCTTTTTAATATAATTTTGAGTTTTGTTCCACATTGTTCTCCCACTTTATCCAGGATCTCCTACACAGACCCCCTCTAAGTGGTTGACAGTGGTAGTCAGGCACCATCTAATTCTTCTAGGCTCATGTCACATAGGCTGTGGATCACATGGTCTTCCAGTTCCTTGGACTAATTTTTCCATGTGTCTCTGGTTTTCTTTGCTCTTCTTTGGACTGGATGAGGAGAGACCCATCATTGCATCTAGAGGGCTGCTTGCAAGCTTTTAAGATCCCAGTCATTACTCACCAAAGTAGGATATGCAGCAATGTTTTTGTGTAGTATATTATGCCAATTGAGCTTGATGCCCCCTGGGACCATGGTCCCGAGATCACAGGTCCAACTATTCATTCCAGAAGGGAACTTTCTTAACTTGGTAAATGCATCTATGAAAAACGCTACAGGTAACATTATACTTAATGGTGAAAGACTGCATTCTCCCTAAGATCAAGAAGAATTGATGAACTAAAGATTTCAAAGGGTGGCTTGAGAAAAGTTATAACAAAATGTGCGAAGACCTGGAGTTAGAAAAACAAAAAAGAACACATTCAGCATTTCTCAAGCTGAAAGAAGTGAAGAAAAAAAATCAGGCTTCAAGTTACAATAGTGAAGAGTCTATAGGCAAAATCCACCACTCATCTGCCAGTTTGTCATACTGTGATGGCTTGTGTGTTGCTGTGATGCTGGAAGCTATGCCACCAGTATTTCAAATATCAGTCAGTGATCATATTTCTAATTCCAGACTAAGACTAGAAGAAGGATGTGGCAAAGTCCATTTTTTTTTCCCTGAAAAATTTGGCCACTGAACACCTTATGAATATCAGTGAAGCACTACCTGGTGTAGTGCTGGAAGATGAACCTCTCAGGTTGGAAGGCATTCAAAATATGACTGGGTACTCCAAGAGCAACAGGTATACCATGCGATCCTCAGCCTATATGACTATGAGACCAGAAGAACTAGATGGTGCCCAGCTACCACTGTGAACCACTTGGAGGGGGATCTATGTAGGGGATTCTGGATAGAGTGGGAGAACAATATGGAACAAAACTCAAAATCATTTGGGAAAAAAAAAGGGGGACCAGGCTGGTCTGACAGAGCCTGGTGGAACCACTGAAACTATGGCCCCTAGCTGCTCTTCAGGTCTGTAACTGAACCCACTTCTGTGATTTCCAGCCAAGCAAAAGACAGGCATATGAGGTGAACATTTACACTAGGTAGATACTCTCCTTAGAGAGAACAATCATGGGAGAATGGAAGGGCTGTATATGCACAGGGAGACAGCTAAGGGGCAGGAATGCATGGAGGGATGGACACAGGGAAGAGTTAACTATGGGGAGGAAGTGGGAGGGGAGCTGTTGTATTGTGGTAAATTGTAGTCAATGTCATGAAACAAAATGTATGTGAACTGCTGTATGGAAAGTGAATTTGCTCTGTAAACTTTCACCCAAATCA
>NW_006921667.1:6149670-6151027 GCF_000298275.1 Orycteropus afer afer | reverse complement strand
TTGACTGCTAAACAGAAGGCTGGCGGTTCAAACCCACCAGCCACTCCTCGGAAGGAAGGTTGGGCAATCCTACTTCCGTAGTGATAACTGCCTCAGAAACCCAAGGAGGGGTCGCTATGAGTCGGGGCCGACTCGACGGCAAATAATAACAACAACAACAACAGAATGTGAAAGTTGTAAACAAAGAAGTAGCATCCATAGTGGGAAAATATGTGCCTGGTGATAGAAATGATGCCAGAAATTGCATGATAGTATTCTGCAAGACGAACAACTTCATCATAGTAAGTATCTTTTTTCAACAACATAGACAATGACTATACATGTAGACTTCGCCAGATGTAATACATAGGAATCAAATTGATGGCATCAAAAGTTCAACAAGACAGAAAATAACAAATGCTGGCGAGGTTGTGGAGAGATTGGGACTCTCATACACTGTTGGTGGAACTGTAAAATGATACAACCACTGTGGAAAGCAGAATAGTAATTCCTTAAAAAATTGGAATTAGAAATACCATTTGACCCAGCAATCCCATTACTAGGTATATATCCTAAAGAAGTGAGAGCCAGAAGAAGAACAGATACATGCACACCCATGTTCATCATAGCATTATTTACAACAGCAAAAAAAAAAATGGAAACAACCTAGATGCCCATCAACAGAAGAATGGATAACCAAACTATACAGACGATGCAATACTATGCAACCCTAAAGAATAACAAAGAATGGGCAAAACAGCACATAATGTGGATGAACTTGGAGGACATTATGCTGAGAGAAATAAGTGAATCATTGAAGGACAAATATTGTATTAGTCCATTATTGTAAAAAGTCAAGGAAAGGTTTATATATGGAAGGAAATTTTCTTTGCTGGTTACCAGGGGTGGGAGGGGAGGGGAGGGAACACTGCTAGATAGGTGGTGGTGGTTGTTGTTGTTAGGTGCCGTCGAGTCATTTTCAACTCATAGCAACCCCCATGCACAGCAGAACGAAATACCGCCCAATCCCATGCCAGATACATGATCCTTGCTATATACTTGAGCCCACTGTCACAGCCACAATGTCAATCCATCTCATTGAAGGCCTTCCCCTCTTTCGTCAACTCACCCTACCAAGCATGACATCCTTCTCCAGGGAATGGTCCCTTCTGACAACATGACCAAAATAGGTGAGAGGAAGTGTGATAGTTGGAGCTGTGTGTCAACTTGGCTGGACCCCAGTTCTGGGTGGTTGTTCCCATGATGGGATCAGATGACTGAGTTCTGAGTGGCCAGTCTGCCCAAGGGGAGTTTCCCTAGGGGTGTGGCCTGCTTGCAATGATATTCCAAGGACAATCTGGAAGAACAGCATCCCGAA
>NW_006921667.1:6136818-6146800 GCF_000298275.1 Orycteropus afer afer | reverse complement strand
TTCCTTGTAGGCATATGGATATTATCCTATCACTGACAGCATTGTACTTCAGGACAGTACAATGAAACATCCTTTGTGATGATGAATGGAACATAATTCTTCTTCAAACTGTCATTCCTAGCAAAGTAGACTATATGGTTGTCTGATTCAAAATGGCCAAAAACAGTCCATTTCAGCTCACTAAAGCCTAGGATATCAATCTTTATGCATTTCATTTCATTTTTGACAATTTCCAATTTTTCTAGATTCATACTTTGTACATTCCATGCTCTGATCATTAATGGATGTTTGCAGCTGTTTCTCCTCAATTTGAGTGGTACCCCTCAGCAAATGCAGGTCTCGAAAGCTTTACCTTATCCATATGAGTAAGGGTGGTTTTGCTCTGATGATGCAGCTCTTTTCCCAGTCCTATTTTGAGAGCCTCCTAACCTAAGTGGCTCATCCTCCTCCTCTGTATTAGACAATGTTTCCGGACTATTCAATAAAGTTGCGCAGTAATATATCAGACAGTGTTTCTAGATAGGTAGAGAAAAGTATTGATTTAGGTGAAGAGAACAGCAATGTACTAAATGTGAGTGAACAACATGGTGGCACTGAGGAAGAAGAAGACATAGAGAAGTGAATAAGAGGTACAGACAACAAAGATGAACCCTTTTGCACAGTTAGTATTGCGTTGTCAGTGATAGCAAACACTGATCTATGGGTAGATAGATGGGTGGACAGGCTGAATAATTAGGTCTGTCTATGCAGGGGGGAGTGTACCCATGACCAAGTATAGGGTTGGCAGACAATGTTTCTACAAGTGTATTTGTATGTTCTGTAAGAATGTCCAGGTGTATAGCAGAGCTGACAAGGGACAAGGTTGTAGTCACTTTTCGACCACAGCCAGCTACACAGAGGTTATGAATAGTTGGACCTGTGGGCTCAGGACCACGGTAGCAGGGGACATCAAGCTCAACTGGCATAACACACTACACAAAAACATTGTTTCACATCCTACTTTGGTGAATAGTGACTGGGATCATAAAAGCTTCCAAGTGGCCATCTAGATGCAACGATGGGTCTCTTCTCATCCAGAGCAAAGAAGAATGAAGAAAAACAAAGACACATGGAAACAATCAGTCCAAGCAATTGGTACACCATGTGATCCTCAGCCTATACAACTATGAGACCAGAAGAAATAGATGGCACCCAATTACCACTGTCAACCACTTGGAGGAAGATCTATGTAGGAGATCCTGGATAGAGTGGGAAAACATGTGGAACAAAACTCAAAATCATCTGATTAGTGCCTGGTAAAACCCCTGAGACTATGGCCTCTAGCTGCCTCTCAGGTCTGTAATTGAACCCATTCCTGTGGCTTCCAGCCAAACAAAAGACAAGCATATGAGCTGAACATTTACATTAGGTAGATAAACTCCCTGGAGAGCTCAATCATGGGAAAATAGAAGGGCTGTGTATGAACACAGAGACAGGTCTGGGGACAGGAGTGCATGGGAGGGAAGGACACAGGGAAGAGGTAACTATGGAGAGGAAGTGGAAGGGGTGCTGTTGCATTGTGGGAAATTGCAGTCAATGTCATGAGACAAAATGTATGTGAGCTGCTATATGGAAAAAAAATTTGCTCTGTAAACTTTCACCCAAATCACAATAAAAAATTTAAAAAAAAAAAAAAAATTTACTCTGTAAACTTCCACTGAAATCACAATTAAATTTTTTTTAAAAATTATTTAAAAGAAAAATTGATGGTATCAGTGGAAAGAGATAATGGAGAAGCTCAGTATCATCAGTCAGAAGAGGGAAAGGGGCTGACTGTGAGACAGACCAGCAGCTGCTCATATGCAAAGTATAACTTGAAGCTGAAGAAAATTAAAGTAAATCCACAAGAACCAAAAAATGACAATGAGTATATCCCAACTAATTTTACAGACCATCTGAAGAATAGATTTGACACAGTGACACTAAAGACTGAAAACCAGATGAACTGTGGAATGACATCAAGAATATCATACATGAAGAAGGCAAAAGGTTACTAAGAAGGCTAAAGAAAGAAAAGAACAAAATGGATGTCAGAAGAGACTCTGAAACTTGCTCTCGAATGGAGAATAGCTAAAGCTAATGGAAGAAATGATGAAGTAAAAGATCTGAACAGAAGATTTCAAAGTGTGGCTCAAATAGACAAAGTGAAGTATTATAGTAAAATGTACTAAGATTTGAAGTTAGAACATCAAAAGGGAAGAGCACACTTGACATTTCTTGAAAGAACTGAAAAAAAAATTCAAGTCTGAAGTAGCAATACCTGAAAGATTCTATGGAAAAATATTAAACAATGCAGGAAGCGTTAAAAGAAGATAGAAAGAATACACACAGTCACTGTACTAAAAAGAAATGATTGACATTCAACCATTTCAGGAGATAGCATATAATCAAGAACGAATGTATTGAAGGAAGAAGTCCAAGCTACACTGAAGGAACTGGAGAAAAACAAGGATCCAGGAATTGACAGAATACTCATTGATATGTTTTAACAAATGGATGCTATGCTGAAAGCTCTTGTCGGTTTATATAAGTCAATAAATTTGGAAAACAGCCACCTGGCCAACAAACTGTGCCCATTGCAAAGAAAGGTGATTCAACAGAATGTGGAAATTATAGAACGGTGTCATTAATATCACAGTCAAGTAAAATTCTGCTGAAAATAACTCAACAATATTTGCAGCACATAAGAGATCTACATAAGTGGAAGAACATACCATGCTCGTGGACAGGAAGATTGAACATTGTGAAAATGTCAATTCTACCCAAAGCAATCCATACATTCAAAGCAATCCCAATTCAGATCCCATCAACATTCTTTAAGAATATGGAAAAACCAACCAGTAACTTCATACGGAAAGGAAAGAGACCTCAGATAAGCAAAGCACTATCGAAGAACAAAGTGGGAGATCTCACACTCTTGGATCTCAAAACCTACTATACAGCCACAGTAGTCAAAACCGCCTGGTACTGGTAAAATGATAGACACAAAGACCAATGGAATAGAATTGAGAACCCTGCAACAGACACATCAACCTATGGTCAGCTGATCTTTGACAAAGGGCTAAAATCCATTAAATGGGGAAGAGACAGTCTGTTGAACAAATGATACTGGCAAAAATGGATATTCATTTGCAGAAAAATGAAACAAGATCTGTACCTCACACCATACACAAAAACTAACACCATCAAAGACTTAAATGTGAAACCTAACAGTATAAAGTTTCTCAAGGAAAAACTAGGGGAAATTTTAGGGGCCCTAATACATGGCATAAATAGACTATCAAGCATAACCCAAAATTCACTAACAGCAGAAGAGAAACTAGATGAACAAGACCTTCTAAAAATTAAATTTTTATGTGCTTCCAAACACTTCTTCAAAAGAGTAAAAAGAGAACCTAGAGATTGGGAAAAGATATTCAGCAATGACGTATCTGACAAGGGACTTATCTCTAAAATCTATAAAAAACACCAACACCTGAACAACAAAAAGATTAATAATCCAATTAAAAAATGGGCAAAGGACATGAACAGACACTTCACCAAAGAGGATATTCAGGTGGCCAACAAACACATGAAGAAATATTCCTGATAATCAGCCATTAAAACTCACTGCCGTCAAGTTGGATCCGATTGATAGCAACCCCTCCTTGGGGTTCTGAGGCGGTATCACTACAGAAGTAGACTGTCCAACCTTCCTTCTGAGGAGTGGCTGGTGGGTTTGAATGACCAGACTTCTGGTTAGCAGTCAAATGCCTTAGTCACTATCAGAGAGATGCAAATCAAAACAATGAGATACCATCTTGCCCCAGTACTAATAGAAAAGTACAAGACAGAAAATAACAAATGCTGGCAAGGATGTGGAGAAATTGGGACTCTCATATACTGCTGATGGAACTGTAAAATGATACAACCACTGTGGAAAGCAGTATGGTGACTCCTTAAAAAATTGGAATTAGAAATACCATTTGACCCAACAATCCCATTACTAGGTATATATCCTAAAGAAGTGAGAGCCAGGAGAACAACAGATATATTCACACCCATGTTTATCACAGCACTATTTACAACAGCAGAAAGATGGAAACAACAGAGGTGCCCATCAACAGAAGAACAGATAACCAAACTATGGTACATACACACAATGCAATACTGTGCAACTCTAAAGAATAATGTAGAATCTGCAAAACTCCGTATAACGTGGATGAACTTGGAGGACATTATGCTGAGAGAAATAAGTCAATCACAGAAGGACAAATATTGTATTAGTCTGTTATTGTAAAAAAGTCAAGGAAAGATTTATATACAGAAGGAAGTTTTCTTTGTCGGTTACCAGGGGTGGGAGGGGAGAGGAGGGAACACTGTTAGATAAGTAGAGACAAGTATTTATTTGGGTGAAGGGAAGGACAATGTACCAAATGTAAGTGAACATGGTGGCACTGATGAAGAAGACATAAAGAGGTGCATGCGAGGTACAAACAACAAAGATGAACCAACCCTTCTGCACATACAGTAGTGCATTATCAGTGATGACAAACACTGATCTATGGGTGGATAGATCAGTGACAGGCTCAACGATTAGGTATGTTTATGCAGGGGAGAGTGTGCTCATGACCATATATAGGGTTGGAAAGCTACAAGTGTATTTGTATGTTCTGACAAGAGCTGACAAGAGACAAGGTTATACTGACTTCTTGGCCACAGCCAGCAACCCAGAGGAAACAAGCAATTGGACCTGTGGGCTTGAACTATGGTCACAGAGGACATCAGGCTCAGTTGGCATAACATATTACACAAAAACATTGTTCCACATCCTACTTTAGTGAGTAGTGATCAGGGTCTTAAAAGCTTGCAAGTAGCCATCTTGATCCAATGATGGGTCTCTTCTCATCTCAGCAAAGAAGAATGAAGAAAACCAAAGACGCAAGGAAACAGTTAGTTTCCATGTGATCACCATGCAATCCTTAGCCTATATAACCATGAGACCAGAAGAAGTAGATGGTGCCTGGCTACCACTGTCAACCACTTGGAGGGGGATCTGTGTAGGAGATCCTGGATAGAGTGGGAGAACAATGTGGAATAAAAATCAAAATCATTTAAAAAAGAAAAAAAAAAAGACACGGTTTGCTAGTCTGATAGAGCCTGGAAGAAACCCTGAGACTATGGCCCCTTGAAGCCCCTTAGGTCTGTAACTGAACCCACTCCTGTGGCTTCCAGCCAAACAAAAGACAGGCATACGAGTTGAACATTTACATCAGGTAGACACACTCCTTGGAGAGATCAATCATGGGAAAATAGAAGGGTTGTGTATGCACAGGGAGACAGTTCAGGGGACAGGAGTGCATGGGAGGGAAGGACACAGGGAAGAGGTGGCTATGGGGAGGGAGTGGGAGGAGAGCTATTGCACTGTGGGAGTTTGCAGTCAGTCTCATGAGATGGAATGTGTGTTAGCTGCTGTTTGGAGGATGAATTTGCTCTGTAAACTTTCACCCAAATCACGATAAAATTTAAAAAAAAAAAAAAAAGTGGTTGTAGCAGTACATCAACAGGGAACTACCAAAAATTCAGGCTGGATTCAGAAGAGGATGTGGGACAAGGGATATAATTCCTGATATCATATGAATCTTGGCTGAAAGCAAAGAATACCAGAAAGATGTTAACTTGTGTTTTGTCGACTATACAAAAGCATTCAATTATGTGAATCTTACCAAATTATGGATAACACTGAGAAGAACAGGAATTCCAGAGCACTTAATTGTGCCCATGAGGAACCTATACATAGACTAAGAGGCAGTCGTTCACACAGAACAAGGTATAGATACTGCATGGTTAAAAATCAGGAAAGCTGGCATCAGAGCTATAGGCTTCCTTTCACCATATTTATTTGGAATTTCCGTATGATGCTAAGCAAATAATCTGAGACACCAGCCTATATGAAAAAGAACACAGCATCAGGATTGGACGAAGACTCATTAACAACCTGTGATATCCAGATGACACAATTTGGCTGAAAGTTAAGAAGACATGAAGCACTTACTGATAACAGTCAAAGACTACAGCCTTCAGTATGGATTACATCTCAACATAAAAGGGAAAAAAAAAAAAAAATTCTCACAGCCAGACCAATAAGCAAATCATGATAAATGGAGAAAGGACTGAAATTGTCAAGGATTTCATTTTACTTGGATCCACAAGTAATGCCCATGGAAGCAACAGTCAAGAAATCAAAGGACATGCTGCACCAGGCCTATCAGCTGCAAAACCAAACTCACTGCTATCGAGTTGTATCCGATTCATAGTGACCTCTCCTTGGGTTTCTGAGGCAGTATCACTATGGAAGTAGATTGGCCAACCTTCCTTGTGAGAAGTAGCTGGTGGGTTTGAACCACTAGCCTTCTGGTTAGCAGTCAAGTGTCTTAGGTACTATGTTACCAGAGCTCCTGAATACACCATGGACTGCCAGAAGAATGAACAAATTTATATTGGAAGAAGTACAGTTGGAATGGCCTGACTTGATCTCTCATACTTTGTTCATGTTATCAGGAGGGGCCAGTCCCTGGAGAAGGATATCATATTTGATCACGCAGCATATCAGCACAAAAGAGCAATACCTTCAACAACATGGAATGACATAGATAGTGGCTATAACAATGGGCTCAAACATGGCAACAACTGTGAGGATGGTGCAGGACTGGGCATTGTTCCATTCTGTTATGCACAGGGTTGCTATGAATTGGAAGCAACTCAACAGCACTTAACAACAACACATGGGCATAATATTTAATGATGCAGGAAACATCGAAAGAAGATGGAAGGAATACCAAGTCACTATACCAAAAACAATCAGTCAACGTTCAATCATTTCAGGAGGTAGCATGGTACTGAAGGAAGAAGTTCAAGCTGCATTGAGGGCATTGGTGAAAAATAAGGCTCCAGGATTTGATGGAATACCAACCAAGAGGTTTCAACAAACAAGTGCAATGTTGGAAGCATTCAATCATCTATGCCAACAAATTTGGAAGACGGCAATCAAACCAACCAACTGGAAAAGATTCATATATGTGTCTCTTCCAAACAAAGATGATCCAAAGGAATGCAAGAATTATTGAACAATATCATTAATATCACACACAAGTAAAATTCTCCTTAAGATAATTCAAAATTAGAGTAGTACATCAACCGGGAACTACCAGAAATTCAAGCTTGATTCAGAAGAGAACATGGAACAAGGGATATCATTTCTAATCTCATATGTTGGCCAAAAGCAGAGAATCAGAAAAATGTTTAACCTGTGTTTTACTGACTATACAAAGGCATTCAACTGTAAGATCATAACAAATTATGGATAACATTAAGAAGAATGGGAGTTACAGAACACTTAATTATGTTCATGATGAATCTGTACCCAGAGCAAGAGGCAATTCTTTGAACAGAACAAAGAAATAATGCATAGCTTAATATCAGAAAGGTGTGTGGCAGGATTGTATCCTTTCACCATACTTATTCAATCTATATGCTGATCAAATAATATGAGAAGCTGGACTATATAAAGAAGAACATGACATCATGATTGAAGGTAGACTAACAACTTGCAATATGCAGATGATACAACCTTGCTGGCTGAAAGTGAAGAGGACATGAAACACTTACTGATGAAGATCAAAGGCTACATAGCCTTCAGTATGGATTACACCTTAACAAAAAGAAAACTAAAATCCCCACAACTGGAGCAATAAGCCACATCATGATAAACGGAGAAAAGAATGAATTTGTCAAGGATTTCATTTTACCGGGAGACACGATAAACACTACGGAAGCTGCAGTCAACAAATCAAATGACATATTCCATTAGGGAAATCTGCAAAAGACCTCTTTAAAGCATTAAAAAGCAAAGATGTCACTTCGAGGACTCAGCTGTTCCTGACTCAATCAACGGTATTTTTAATCATCTCATATGCATGGGAAAGTGGACAATGAGTAAGGATGACCAAAAAAGTATTGGCGTATTTGAATTATGGTGATGGCAAAGAATATTTAATATGCCATAGACTGCTAGATTCCAAGATGGCAGAATAGGCAGAAAGACTGCACAGACAATCTTCAACAAAGAAAAGGGAAACCAATTAACACAGACACAGAAGATGATCCTGGACCCCTGAGGCTTGAAGGGAAGGTTATAGAAGTGGATTAAACCTCAACTAGCAGAAGAATTTGCATGAAAATACCAAAAAAGGAGACATACGGAGCTGCGGTCCAGCAGCGATCCTGAGTAATCCTGACAGCACAGACAGCTTGAAGATTCCCAAGTGATGGTAGGACCTAAGAATTAACCTAAAAATCAGCCCTGCCAGCAAGCGACTGCATGGAGGACTTCTCTGGTGGCTGGGGAATAAAAGGTGAAGCACCAGGGAAGTGGAAAGGGGGCTGAGCTGTGGACTTCTGCCTGTCTGGAAGGTGCCGCCATTTTGAATGTTTACAAGCAGCTTGACCATTTTGGATATTTAAAGAGACAGTGCTTTCCAAGATTAAAGGAGCTTAAGAACACGTTCTGCTTGCCAGCAACCCCAAGGACATTCGGGACCTGAACAACTGAGAAGGTGCAACATTCCTCTTGTTACTCTTATACCCCATACCCAACTGGTGAAGGAAAATGCAGCCATCCCCCACTCCCATGCACCTTCTTGGCCTGCAGGAACTCCATCCAAGTCTGTGTGCTTTGAGGGAGCCTGGGTGCCCTGCCCTGTCTTCCAACAAATTTTTTTTTTTTTCTGGTGTTTAGTTTGCTTGTATTTTGTCTGTTTTAAAACTACTATTATTATTAATACTTTTGTCCTTTTTGCTATTATTCTTTACTCTTCCACTCCCGGGTCCTAGTTTTCAGCTATTTTTCTTTTCCCTGTTGCTAGTTGAAAAAAAAAAAAAAAATTTTAATTTAAATTTTTTTTTCCCTTTTCTCTTGTAGTTAACTTCGCTCTTTATTTTTCTTTTTGCATTGTTTCCATTTTTCTCTTCATAATTCTCCGTCTCCCCCTTTTTTCTCTTAGTGCCCTATCCCCAGATACTGCAGGTTTTCTTTCTTCTTCTTTTTCCCTTTTTGGTTACTGTTCCTGTGTGATAAAATGGTGTATTTTTTGTCCATGTGCTTGTAGTTTTCTGATGGTTATTCAATTGTAGTTTTTGTCTGAGTGGAAGACAGCAACAGCCCCCATAAGACACAAATACAGCCACACCTCCGGCAACTTCACTTACTGAGCAAGAGCCACCACCTGCTTCTCCACCAACAGGCCAATGATAAAAAACCACCAAGAAGAGCCTGAATCACCCTTGGCTGCTCTTCACAAACAGTTAACAGAGATCGAAATACAACAAAGTCATGATGTCTCAAAGACAACAGACCAACACAGTCCACACAAAGAAGCAAGATAAGGGGTAGAAACAAGGGACCAGGATACAGACCCAGAACACATCCCTGAGGAAGAAGCAGCATTAGAAATCTCTGATAAGGAATTCAAAACAATTATATTTAGGTATCTTCAAAGGATTGAGAGACAGAACAAAGAAAACACAGAAAAAACCCTAGAAGAATTTTGGAAGAAAATACAAGAACAACATGACAAAATAAATGAAAAATTAGAAATAATTCTAAATCTACAGATAGAAATCCAGAAGATTAACACTAAATTGTCAGAAATAGATAACACATTGGAAGGGCCCAGGAGAAGCACTGATGCAATGGAAGACAGAATGAACGAGATTGAACTTAAATACCTGCCTGAATATTTCTGTGGAAACGGATCAATCAGAAAAAAAAATCAAAACAAAATGAAGACAGTCTAAGGTTCATGTGGGATACCATGAAAAGGAATAACCTACGTGTCACTGGAATTCCAGAACAAGAAGACAAAAACAAAACCACTGAGAAAATTGTCCAAGATTTGTTGGAGAA
>NW_006921667.1:6134804-6136368 GCF_000298275.1 Orycteropus afer afer | reverse complement strand
AAAAATAGCAAATAACAACTGACCATTAATACACAAGATGACATAACCCACAAACCACAGCTATGGACATATTAAAATAAAATGAGCTTACAAGATTGTAAATAGGGAACCAGAGACATCAACTGGCATGTAAGGACAACTACACACAAAATGAGGGAAAATACTGTGTAGTTATAGAACTTCTAAATGGTGAGGAAGTTAAGAGAGTTGCAAGATAGAATGGACTGTTCTAAACTTGGGAGAAAATTGTAACTCATAGGATAACCTCAAAGAAAAATGATAAACCTTAATATCACAATTAAAAAGAGGACATGCACAAATACTCAGCAAATACTAAAATAACAGAAACAAAGGAAATGATAACATGATTCATAAACATAATGAGCTCAGCACAGAAGATAATACAGAACAAAGAAACCAGGGACATCATGAAAAAACACATAACAAAATGACAGCAAAAAATTCAAACTTATCAATAATTACTCTGAATGTTAATGGATTAAATGCACCACTCAAGAGATGGAGAGTTGCAGTTTGGATAAGAACAAAACCCATCAATATGCTGCCTACAAGAGACACACCTTAGAGATAAAGACAAAAATAGACTGAAAAATCAAAGGTTGGAGAAAGATATATCAAAGACAGGGCAATTGTAAGGGAGCAGGAGTGGCAATATTAATTTCTGATCAAATTGACTTTAAGACAAAAACCACCATACGAGACAAGGAAGGACATTATATAATGATTACAGGACCAATTTAACATGCAGATATAACCATAATAAATATCTATGGACCCCATGAAAGAGCCCCAAAATACATAAATCAGACTTTAGAAGAGCTGAAAAGCAAAATAGATGACTCCACAGTCATAGTGGGAGACTTCAATAAACCACTTTCATTGAAAGATAGAACACCTGGAAAGAAACTCCAACTAGCAGAAGATGCAGAAGAGTTAAACAATACAATACAATCCACCAACTTGGCCTCATAGACATCTACAGAGCACTTTACCCAACAGCAGCACAATATAGATTTTTCTCCAGTGCACATGGAACATTTTCCATGATGAGACCATATGTTAGGCCATAAAGCAAGCCTTCATAAATTTAAAATCACTGAAATACTGCAAAGCATCTTTTCAGATCATAATGGTATGAAATTAGAAATCAACAATAGGAAGATCAACAGAAAAAGAGTAAACACATGGAAACTGAACAATACCCTCTTTCAGAATGACTGGGTAAGAGAAGAAATCACAATTGAAATTCAAAAATTCCTTGAATGAAAACATAACATACCAAAATCTTTGGGACACAGCAAAAGCAATGATCAGAGGCCAATTTATAGCAATAAATGCACATATCAAAAAAGAAGAAAGAACCAAAATCAGCATTTAAACCAACATCTCCAACAATTAGAAAAAGAACAGCAAGAAAAGCCTACAGTCACCAGAAGAAAGGAAATAATAAAGATTCCAGCAGAAATCAATGAAACAGAAAATAGAAGTGCTATAGAAAAAAATCAACAAGACCAGAAGTTGGTTTTTTGAAAAGATCAATAAA
>NW_006921667.1:6089870-6111688 GCF_000298275.1 Orycteropus afer afer | reverse complement strand
TGAGTTGTCAGTGAAAGCAAACATGGGTATAGGGACGGATAGATAGGTGAACAAGCTAAAAAATTAGGTATGTCTAAATGGAGAGTGTATCCAAGATCATATATAGGGTTGGCAGACAATGGCCCAAGCTTTCATCCATGGAAGGTAGCAGCACCATGCAGTGTCCCAAAGCTGTGCCTCCCCCTTGGCAGCATGTACATGGGCAGGAAACAAAGAGGAAAGGGTACACACATCACAAATAACTCCACAAGAAAAGCTGGTACCATAAAGTCTCACTTGTCCAAATCAACTACTGAAGCCCCCAGATCTCACGACAAGCTGTCAACAGCCCTACCTTCTGCCATATCAGGAGCAGCATGGGGTAGAGGCAAGATAATAAATATTTGGTGAAGCAAAGACCAGAGCTCTACGAAACTCTATTTAATGGTCTATTGTTTCTGCACAGAACATGGTCCATACTGCTGACACATACTTGACCATAGTTGCAACTACAAATAGTGTGTATGTGCGAGGGTAACACCAACACCGTGACCATAAAATGGGCACCAAGGTCTGGGGCAGCCAAGCAGCAGAGGAAAATGGACATGGGCGCTGTTGTGTTAGATTAGGAAATGACAGGAAGATATGGAACGAAGACATTTCAAACAATAGTTTGGCAAAATGTGAATATGGACACAAGCCAAAAACAAGATGGTGGAAACGGTCTTGTTTGCTTTGTTTTGGTAACAGCTTTATATAATTTACATACCATACAATACACCCCTTTTAAGTATACAATTTGATGGGTTTTAGTGTATTCACAGAGTTGTGCAACCATCACCACAATTTTAGAACATTTTCATCACCCAAAGGAAACTCTGGACCTATCAGCAGCAGGAGTCCCCATTACTCCCTCCCCCCAGACCCTAGCAATCACCTATCTGCTTTCTGTCTCTATACATTTGCCTATCTGGACATTTCATATAAATAAAATCATATAATATATGTCTTTTGTGATTTATTTCACTGTTTTCATGGTTCATCCATCCATGTGGTAGCATGTATCAGGACTTCATTTCTCTATACGAATGAGTAATATTCCATTGTATAGAAAGACCACATTGTGTTTATCCATTCATCTGTCGATGGACACTTGGGTTGTTTCCACTTTTGGGCTGTTGTGAACAGTGCTGCTATGAATATTCATATTCAAGTCTGCTTAAGTTTTTATTTAAACCTTTAAGAGAGATCACCTGTCAATACAAACCATGAACAATTACTTCCTCGAAAGCCAAAAATGGAAAAAGGATTGAAGGGGCACTGGAAGGGAGGCCCTGAGGTCAGGCAGCTGCAGCTATGTAGACCAAGGTCAAGCTGAAAAGCTGACAAAAGAAACCTACACAGACGTTTCCACAAAGAGCCCCAGCCAATGAGGACAGGGGCTGGGGCTAGAAGGAGAGATGAGCATGGAGGAACAGGGCAGGGAAAATATTTTCTGCACAGATGCCATAAAAAAAATAGTGGTGTAACTAAAAAGATTTAAGTCCCAGAGGATAGCTCTCTTATTTAACATAAAGACATCAACATTCCTGTCCAAAACTCCAAGGGGCAAGATTCAATTGAAGAGCATTTGTTTCTCAAAAAGAAGAGGTAGTTTTCCTGAGGCACATTATGAGAGTTGATTCAGGTTTTTCCCCTAACCTCACCCAACTCAACCTCAAAAGAACCTCTCCACTAGTCACTTGTAGGCCTCTATTTGCCCTCCAAAATTCCACTCATTCCTTTCACTCCCACATCTTCTGAGGGCATACCTCCCCAGGAGTCAATACCACTTCTAGCCTGAAGAAACCAACACCTCCCTTTCTACCTGGACATCTTACCCAAGTTTTAGCCCTGTGTCCCCACATCTCCAACTCACCAAGTGCAACACCAAGCTGAAGTCAAAATCTGGACGAGTCCTTGGAAACTGCAATTTCCCTCACTGAACAGATGAAAGGACTGAAGTCCAAGGAACAGAAAGTTTGCCTTCTGGCTGCAGAGCAAGCCACCTGCCCCAGTCTGTTAATGCCTAAACTGCTCTCAAGCCCCCACATCAGCAGCTCACAGTTTAAACAAAGTTGCTTTGAGTCTTTCTTTCCTTCCTCCTCCACAGACCACAGAGGTTCAACATAGAAGTAGAGCTAATTCCTTCTCTAAGCCTCAGACTCTGTATCTGAAATCAAGAGAATAAAATCTACCCCATTGTTTTTCACACCGTTGTTGAACCAACACTAAACATCCATGTCCTTACTATGTTCTTCCTCTTTATGCCTCAGAGAGCCTGGGAAGCAGGAGGTAAGGGTGAGCCAGGACTAGAACGAGGCTTGCTCAGACTGCCTGGCAGGAGTGGCTGCTATTATAATTCTCCTGCGTTCTTGCAACAAGCCTGCCAGGAGGACTTGGCCCCACTCATTCTCCCTCATGTAGGCTCACTCTAAGTGCTGTCTCGGGTCTCTTCCCAGATCTGAACCCTCCTCAGATCCATCACAACATGCTTCCTTACTGCCACATCTGTCAAGCTGAAATGCTGCTCTGCCTTGGCATCTAGGGCCTTCAAAGTGGATTTCAAAGTGTGGCCCAGGACTCCCGCAAGTCCCCTAAGAGTTCCATGAGCCAGAATTATTTTTATAACACTAAGACATCACTTGCCTTTTTTACTCTCATTCTTTCATGAGAACCATAGAGTCTTCCAGGGTACATGGCATATGGTATCACAACAGAATGAATTCAGAAGACAAGATAATCCAGCTGTCTTCAGTGATGACAGATGTTAAAGAAATTTGAAAAAATGAAAAATCATGCAGTTCCTCTCACTAAAACCTTTTTGTTTTGGGAAACAAAATTTTCTTTTTCATAAGGCATTTGAGTGCTAACCAGAAGGCTGGAAGTTCAAACCCACCAGCCACTCAGAAGGAAGGTTGGCCAAGGAGGGGTTGCTATGAGTCAGATCTGACTCAATGGCAAACACAACAACAACACATATGCCATTTATGTTAACATATAATGGGCTTATTGTTATTTTAAAATGAATTAATATTTTTAAAATTCTCAGTTTTAATATTTGAAACAGTAAATATAGATTGGTATAGCTCACATAAACAAAAGCTCCTTGAGGTCTTCAAAAATTATGAGTATAAAGGGGTTCCAAGACCAAAAATTAGGGAACCACTGACCTAGACAACTGCTCTCCCAATAATTACACAAGCTCAGTAACTGCTCTGTCCCACCCACCTGCTCACCACTCCTGGTCTCTTGTGCCTCTGCTCACAGTTCTTCCTGATTATTCCTCCTGCTCTCCATCAGCTGGGACACAAACGAGCCTTTATATCATGTCTCTTGTTTCCACTTCTGAGTCCTTTCCCTTCAACAGGCACTGCCTCAAAAGACTACATCTTAAACTGGCATGTTCCCGGAGCCTATGTCTGCCCATCTGGATTGATACAGATTCCTAGACACAGCTGGATGGGAAAACCTTTCACTTCAACAACTGCCAATCTCTGCCTTGGAGAGAAGACCAGGAGAAGGGGTTTGGCTGACGAAGGAAGCAGCATCTACTGGTAAAGGCCAGTGAAGTAATCTCCAGAGATTCTGAAGCCCCTAGGAGGTCAGGGAGAGACAGAAAAGCAGGGGGCTTATATCAAAATGCACTTTTGACCCTGCTCTCTTCTTAACTTTCACCATATTGAAGAGCAATACTCAGTGAGTCAGCTCCAGCACTTCACCCTGGACCTCAGCTCCAACCATAACCTTCTGAAGTTGTCTCTGAGGAAGGAGACACCATCGGAGAGGGACACAGAGGACATTTTCATGGGAATGACAACGTTTTATTTCTTAGGTGGTAGGATCATTGGCATTATCTTATGATGATGATTTATACTATGCATAAAACTCATTGCCGTCAAGTCGGATCCAATTCACAGTGACCCCTCCTTGGGTTTCCGAGGCAGTATCACTACAGAAGTAGATTGCCCAACCTTCCTTCCGAGGAGTGGCTGGTGGGTTTGAATTGCCAGCCTTCTGGTTAGCAGTCAAATGCCTTGGGCACTACACTACCAGAGTATACTGTGAATAAGTGCTACTTATATTCTTTTGTATGATGTTTTATTATATGAAAAATATTAATGCAAAAGTTAGAATAAATTAGTGGTTTTCAAACTGTGAAGCCATCAGAAGGCAGAGTTGGGGCAGAGTATGTCCTGGGAGTGTTGGTCTCACAGGGAGGGCTATGTCTCCTGCCTGCCTTCAACAAGTTTTATGTATCATACATGTGAGTTCAATGTTACTGTTTCCTGCAAGAAAATAAAGGGGGGAGGGAGTCGCTATTTTGGTGCTAAAGAAACAAAGCTTTTGAAACCTGGTGATACAGCGGCAAGCGAGACAGACAAGGTCTCTTCCTCTAGCTGTCCCTGAGTGCCCCTAGCTGACCAGAATTAGACAAAGTGGCCTTTTCCCAGGAGGGCCCTGTCTACCTCACCCTTCCAGAGGGCATCATGTTCTCCCTAAGTCATCTGGCCTTTTGCCTCCCCCCTCTACACACACACAATATTTAAGCCCCTGTTTAGCCACAGGTTGGATAAGCAAGAAGGCCATCCTGCATAGCAGGCACAGGCTCACCTACCACCAACTCACAGCTGCACCCAGAGGATGCAGCCCCTGGCAAGTCCATGGGTCTCCATCCTAGACTCCTCCAAAGAGAGAGCACTGGCTGGGGGCAGAGTTGTGTGGTGGTCCTCCACCTATCCAGCATCAACTCGTTTGTTCCTCACCCCAACAGTCTGCAGTGCAAACATCAGGCTTGATGTGCTGATTCAAAACACAGGTACGACCCAGCAATCCCACTCCTGGGTACAGACTCAAGAGACTAGAAACAGTAACTCATACAGATATGTACACATCAATGTTCACTACAGCACTATTTACTACAGACAAAAGGTAAAACAGAATATGGTATGTCCATACAACAGAATATTACTCAAATAGAAAGAGAAATGAAACTCTGATACATGCAACCATATGGAAGAACCATGAAAACATACTGAGTGAAGTAAGCCAGTCACAAAAGGACAACTACTTATGATCTCACTTACATGAAATATCTAAAACAGGCAAATGTGTAGAGACCAAAGTTTATTAGTAGTTGTCAGAAGCTGGGGTTTGTAGGGAATGGACAGTGAATGCTTAACAGGTACAAGGTTTTATTTTGGGGTGAAGAAAATGTTTTAGAATTAGACAGAGGTGTAGTTACACAATACTGTGCCACTGAATTGTACACTTTCAAATGGTTTATTTTATGTTATGTGAATTTCATGTCAATTTGGGAAAAAAAAAAAAAAAACAGCTCACTACCTCCAGTGGCACAAGAAAGAAGCATCAGCAGTTGCAGCCTATTGGCAATCCTCCCTCCCACTTGGGATTCCTGCTTCCCCCTAACCCTCTGCCCACACACATGCCCTGCAAATCGCTCAGGGCTCCTCCCTGTGCTACAGCAGCTGGAGGAGGAGGGGAACGTGACATTTTAAAAAGCTTCTTCCCTGTTTGGTCTTGACAATGAGCCCATGCTGCTGGATTTTTGGAGCATGACGACATCATAGCCAAAGGAAGAATACTAAAATACGCATGGGGACAATTTTGGGGGCAACAGCTTTGCAGGGAAAATGCATGCCCTATCCCTCAAAAACAAAGTCCTTCCCACTAAGAAACAGGTAGGAGAATAGAGTGAGGGGGAAGAGAAGAGAGTCAGGAACAAAACAAATTCAGGCCAAGTCACATCCTCCAGCCCCACCCTTTGCAACACACACATACCCCTTCCAGTTTCACAGCCCCCAGCTCTTCACCACCAACAAGGCCACATATGGCCAGAAACCTAGCACCCAGAAGGCCATCGACTCCCTCCTTGGGCCATTGTGGGAAAACAGGGTAACATAGGACTGGAGAGAGTGGGCTTAAGTCAGATTGTCTGGGTTTAGATCCCAGTTCTGCCACTTACTGCGTTGCCCTTGGCCGAGTTTTGTTACCTTTCTCTATCTCCATCTTATCTATCTACCTTATAAGGCTGCTGTGAATATAAATGAGTTAATAATATATGCAAAATGCTTAGAACAGTGGCTTGGCACATAGCAAGTGCTGTTAGCTATTAATACTACCACCACCTCAATAAATAATCCCAGAGTTTGTCAACTGTTCCTGTGATTTAAGCTCATGAAAACCTCAGCACCACAGAAGGCACCCACCGGACCAGGGGGCTGGGTGGCTGATCAGCACTTGGGACCAATGATCCAGACCTCTTGCCCACTGTGGTTTAGGACTAAGCCCACCCTCTGGCTCTGGACTGCCCTCTACAACCCTCTGGCTGCTTCACCCATGCCCAGGAAAGGGACTGCTCCAAGGGGTACTAGCAGAACAAGCAAGGCTTACCTCCATCCTCTCCCAGAATGCCAAAAGCAATTCAGATATTCCCCTGAGAAGTGATTCAGGACATTGGGATCTGCATCTGCCACTTATGGAATCTGCACGAAACACTCTACAAGACTTAGTGCAAAAACTTGAAGGCAGTCACTGCTTGCTGGAGCAGCTTGTGCTCCATAATGCTAAACCCTAAACTCATAGTGCTGACCCCTTCATTTTCCCGTGCACTAAGAATTCTTAAAGGGACAGTGGTGATTCAGTGGTAGAATTCCCACCTTTCCATGCAAGAGACCTGGCCTCAATTCCCAGCCAGTGCACCTCATGCAAGGTCACCACCTCTCTTTCAGTGGAGGCTTGAGTGTTGTTATGATGTTGAATAGGTTTCAGCAGAGCTTCCAAACCAAGACAGACTAGGAAGAAAAGGCTGTTGAACTACTTCCAAAAATCAGCCAATGAATAACATACTACACATAACACTGTTCCACCTCCTACTTTGGCAAGTTGTTGCTGTCGTTGTTATGTGCCGTCAAGTCGGACCCGACTCACAGCGACCCCTCCTTGGGTTTCTGAGGCAGTATCACTACCGAAGTAGATTGCCCCATCTTCCTTCCGAGGAGTGGCTGATGGGTTTGAACCGCCAGCCTTCTGGTTAGCAGTCAAGTGCCTTAGGCACTATGCTACCAGAACTCTTAAAAGCTGGCAAACAGCCTCTAGATACAACAATGGGTCTCTCCTCTTCCAGAGCTAAGAAGAATGAAGAAAACCAAAGATTTATAGAAACAATTAGTCCTAGCGACTGGTACACCATGTGATCTGCAGCCTATATGACTATGAGACCAGAAGAACTACATGGTGCCCAGATACCACTGTCAACCACTCGGAGGGGGATCATGGAGGAGATCCTGGATAGAGAGAGAGAACAATGTGGAACAAAACTCAAAATCATTTGGAAAAAAAAAGTGGGGGTGGGGGGACCAGGTTTGCTGGTCTGATAGAGCCTGGTGGAACCACTGAGACTGTGGTCCCTAGCTACCCTTCAGGTCTGGAATTGAACCCACACCTGTGGCTTCCAGCCAAACAAAAGACAGGCATATGAGTTGAACATGTACCAGAGGTAGATATACTCCTTGGAGATAACAATTATGGGAGAAAGAGGGACTGTTTATACACAGGGAGACAGCTCAGGGGGCAGGAGTACATGGAGGGATGGACACAGGGAAGAGGTAACTATCAGGAGGAAGTAGGAAAGGAGCTGGTGCATTGGGGTAAATTGTAGTCAATGCCATGAGACAACGTGTGTGTGTGAACTGCTGTATGGAAAGTGAATTTGCTTTATAAACTTTCACCCAAATCGCAATTTAAAAAAAAAAAAAAATCAGCCAATGAAAATCCTATGGATCACAATGGTCCAACCCACAACCAATCATGGAGATGGTGCAGGATGGATGGCACTTCATTCTGTTTTGCCTCGGTTCACCAATTCAATCTTTTTAATTTACAATATATGTTCTGAAAATCAAACCTACACAACCAATCTGACAATGTCTCTTTCAATCCTCCAGGGGCTACTGTCAAAAGTTGCTGATTAGTACAAAGCAGGGCAGAGGTAAGAAGGCCTCTGGGTTGTTCTATGCGAGCAGGCTGGGAACTCAGAATTAGGGGTATGACTTTCAGCTCTCCATGAAATTATGGAGGAAGTCTCTTCTACTCTCTAGCTTGTTTCCTCATCTGTAAAGTTTGGAGCCCATGATCTCTGAGGTCCTTTCCACCTCAAATATCCCATCATCTACTGGGGTTCATGAGGACTAGGGCTTTTGCTCTGCTCTACTATGTACCTGCACTGTCTTGCCCAGCACCTGCCCATAGTGGACATTCAAAAAAGACATGCACACAACCTAGGTACTAAAGGGCAAGCTCCACAAGGCAGGGCCCACGACTTACATCTGTGTGCCCCATGCTTCATGGGTAATGCCTGAACATAGGCCTATGTCCTGAGCACCCACCACACCCTCAAGCACTTGCAAACTCAGAATCTGATATGCTTTATCAGCATCTTCTATCGTCCTCAAAGGCACCCAAAGACACGGGTGTGATCATGAGCCTCATCTTTCAGATGATGGAAACAGATATTTATACTCTAAGTAACTTGTTTAATCAGTTTTGAAAATGGAGCCAGGATTTGAACCCAAATCTGAACTAAAAGTCTGTATCTTATTCATTGCACCCAATCACCTGACCACATCTGAATGAAAAGCAGGAGCTCGTCAGATTCTAGGCCAGGGCACAGGGCACTAGGAAGCTCAAGGCCTGCCCGACTCCACTCAAAGTCAACATCCCCTACCCCAAACCCCCTTCCAGTTCTTGTATAGACAGGGTTCCATAGGTAGCACTGGGAGACCCTGGAGATGTGGACTTTGGCTCTGGCTCAGCTGAGACTCCCAGTGTTATTATACACCTGCTCCTTAGTGCCTTTAGCTTTGGGCCAGGACCATGCTGATGTAAGAAGCCAGTTCTGAAAAGTATACCATGGATCCTGGTTGGTCTGTCTATTAAGCCAGCTTTAGAACCTACAGAGATCAAGAACACAACTATTTCCTGATTCTGAATTTCTCTTCCAGGGGTAAAAAAAGAGCTTCCTGTTCAGAGCTGTGCCAAAGTTGTGGTTACTACCACAACCCACAGCCTGTCTTGAGGATGTGGATGCCTGGGGGCTTAGGAGATTTTAGAACATGCACTATGACCTACAAAATGCCCTACACTGCCTCACACTCCAGCACTATAGAGTCCAAGTCAGGGCCACACCTTATTCCTGAGAGCAAAGTTACCAGAGGACTTATTACAGAGGATTCTGAGAAAGCCTCACTGGCCTTCTGTGACCAAGGCTAGTCCAAATCTCCCTGGGTGTCAGCTGCTCCATCCACTAATGGGGACAATTCCTCTCCTGCTCAACGGATAGGGGGACAGCACAGTCCCTGGAGGCTCCTCCTCCCAGCAATAACCCATCCTCTCTACCACCAAGGTGACCCAAGCAAAACAGGAATAGTAACAAGTATGTAAATCAAGTTAAAGCCAGGTATAGCAGTCTCTTTTTAAACACCCATATCAAGCTCCATCATTAAGCATCCAAGTAACATGGGCAGGCTGCTCAACCTCTAAAACTAAATGTACTCCTCCTCTAAGTGGCAAAACTGCCAGCAGCCCTACTTGTATCTCTAGATTTCCAAGGTTGGAAGGAGACTATGATCATAAAATGTTTTATCAAGTACTAGCATCAGTAGGGTGTACCAGACCCCTGCACAAACTCCCACTGCAAGATGTCCCCAAGACCAGGGCAGCCCTCAGTGCAGCAGGGTTGTGGTCCAGCTGAAAGCAAAGACAGGAAGGAACTGGAAGGGTTACAGGCTCCAGGCAAAAGCAGGCTGTGGTTTCGTGTGAACTAAGATGACCCTGACTGAGAAAACCAGTGCATGGTTTGGAAGATTCCAGTTGCAGTCTCCAGAGACAAAATGCCAGTGAATCAACCCACTGGGTTCTCACCTCCCAAAAGAAGTGATCATGCAGGCATCAGTGGGCTGGAGAGTTCTAGGGTCCTGCCCAACGCAGCTGTGCAGAAATCACTAGAATTTCACAGAACCCCCATTGCTAAAAATTGGAGTGACCACACCATATACAGCGGTTTCCTCAGACAGGATCCACAGCTCCAGAGTGAGAGCTGAAGGGGGCTAGGGAGACCAAGTTGGCCCATAATTGTGTCACTTTTTTTGTTGTACGTACAGCATTTCTATGCGAGGTTCCTTTGGTAAAAGACTTGACAATTTCATGAAAATTTGAAAACCACTGACCTGGTCCAACTATGTCATTTCAGATGGAAAAGGCGTTTTGGCATTGAGTTTCCCAAGGTAAAAGAAAAGCCTGTTGTCTTAGATTAAAGGCTTCCAAGTTAGCACTAGTGCTTTTCACTTTCCTCCACACCCCTCCCTCCCTCCTCTGTAGCATAGGTTCTAGGATGGCACTTGGCTCTCAGTCTTTCTCCTTAAAAGCTCTTTCCTTGCTTTCAAGACTAAATGGCAGACTGGGAACAACTCAGATAAACACTCCAAATCAGATGTCTTTATTCCACTAACCAGCATCAGGGCCCCAGTACTCCCAGGACATCCCAGATAAAGACAATCCCCCCCATAGGAGCAATCAGCATACTGTCCAGAACATGAATCTCCAGGAAGTGGGCTTGATAAGGGGCCGGCTTTGCTAGGCCCACACCTATTTCATTAGCCCACCACTCCCTGTAGCAAAACATGGACATCCACCCTATAGGTGGGAAACTGAGGCATAGGTAAGAGGTAAAGCAATCTCCCTAAGGTCACCCTGCACATTTGTGCCAAGAATAGAATAGATCTTTGACTATAATCCTTCCATGTGACAGAAGGAAAAACTCTGAGGGAAAGACCAAGTAAGAGGCTAGAATACAGGAGAAATAGCAGCTAGGATACAACCACAAAACACTCAACACATACAAAGAGCTATGTTAAGAAGCTAGCTGCAAAGTCGAAACTCTCCGGTAATTGGCCTAGAGGGGAAAATACCATCTTCCCTCTGCATCACCCCTCTTCCCTCACTCCTCAGGAGGCAGGCCTACTCAGCCTGGCCAGCATCCTCCCACTATCCACAATTCTGCCTAGGAGGAAGTGGGGTCCAAGCTGTAGACAGTTTTCAAATATACCCAAAGGAAAAGCACATCACTGCCAAAGAAAATGTGGCAGTCAAAGAAGGTACCCCCAAAAGTGGGCAAGAAGACACCAAGAGCTGGGGGGGGTAGGGGAACAAACAGGAAAGTTCTGGGTAAAGAGAGATGCAGCACTCCTAGAATCCTAGAAGCTCTCTGCACAGATAACACCATGCAGGACTAAGCAACTATCTAGAAATGTGTTGTAAGTGTAGAATACACACAATAGTAACTTATTTCCATGTTACTGTTGTTGTTGTTGGGTGCTGTTGAGTCTCCCCATTAGGGTTTTACTGGCTGTAATCTTTACAGGAGCAGACTGCCAGGTCTTTTCTCCCACAGAGCAGCTGGGTGGGTTCAAATCATCAACCTTTCAGTTAGCAGCTGAGTCCTTAACTGATGAGCCACTAGGGCTCTTGCTGGAATGATAATTTTGATATATAAATTAAATACAATTTATTAATTTCACTTGCTCTTTTTAAATGTGACAACTACAAAATGTTAAATTACATGTGGCTCACAGAAGAGTTCTAGTGGATACTCGGATCTAGCCCCATGCCTACAGGCCAAATCTACCAGGCGACTAAGAAAGACCCAAAAATGGCTTTAAAGTGGTTATAAAAGTTAACTCCTTGAATTTGCCTGTTGGCTTACAGAGCCTAAACTATTTACTATCTATCCCTTTTAAGAAGCAGCCCTGGTGGCATAATGGTTAAGTGTTTACTGCTAACCATTAAGGTTGGCAGTTCCAATCCACCAGCCACCCTGCAAGAAAAAGATGTGGCAGTGTGCTTCGGTAAAGATTACAGCCCTAGAAACCCTACAGGGCAGTTCTACTCTGTCCTTTAGGGTCACTAAGAGTCAGAAGCAACTCAACAGCAATGGCATCCCTTTAAGGAAAAAAACTGTCAACCCTCGGACGAGACTTTAAGGCGCTCTGGATGTATAGTGGTAAAGGCATTTGGCTGCTAACCAAAAGATCAGTGGTTTGAAACACCAGCTGCTCTGTGGAAGGAAGATGAAGCAATCTGCTTCCATAGAGATTTAGAGCCTTGAAAACCCAATGGAGTCACTGTGAATCAGAATTGACTTGATGGAGTAAGTTCAGTTTTTTTGTTTGTTTGGTCCAAACTCTAGAAGTAATCAGACATTCACTCCAGGTGACACAAGGATGAGAAGGCGTGTCTGGGAAACATACTCCCTGCCAAACTACCTACCAATTCCCATGTAAGTCACTCAAAAGGGTACGTTTGCTGTTTCTGAGAAAAGTATTAAGTCAAAGAACTAAGAAATGAAAATCTAAGAATGCCAAAGGAACAAACGGATAAAGATGAAATGACTCACAGACCCAGTCCAGGCATCCCTCTACATCTGGGGTTCCCACCTCAATTCCCCAGCAGCCCTGAATATTTCAGGAGAAAGAAGTAGACATGAAGGACAGAAGAGTCCAGAAGAGGTGAAGACTAACCTCCTTAGGTTCCAAATGGGAAGTTCGAAGCCTGAAGAGGGAAATCCACTCAGCCAAGGAGACACAACAAAACACAGGTAGAAACAAGACTAGAACTTAAGCTCTAATGCAGTTCTTCCCACCAAAAAGGGATGCTGAAAGTCACACAAGTCAGTAGGAGAACCAAATTTCATGATTCAAAACCCAGACAAAGACTAGAAACCCAGACAAAGGCTGGGAAGAGGATTTGGAAGCTGAGAACCCTGGGTTCCAGACCTGTTTCTCCCAATCACCACCAGCTGCCTCCAATTCACTTCCTTGGCTTCCTCAACAGCTCCCCTCTTCCATCTACTATAAGCTGATTCTTCCATTTTCTTCTCCCATTTCACTCTGTGCGAGGGGCTGGGGTCACTAGGGGATGAGGAGTAACTGCTTAATGGGTATAGGGTTTCTTTTTCTCGTAAAGGAAAGAGTTCTAGAACTAGAGAAATATTGGTCACACACCACTGTGAATGTGCTAAATTCAGTGTACTGAATTGTACACTACAAAGTAGTTAAAATGATAAATTTTGTTATGTAAATTTTACAATTAAAAAAAAAATTCCTACCCAAACAGGATATATCCTAGACCAAAGATAGATTTGGCTGAAGATAATCTTACATATGCACTTGTGTGACAAAATTAGCCACATACATTATAGAATCAACAGAAGGCAGAGTTGGAGTAACTTCTCAGAGACAACAGAACATTTTGAGAGCGATAATCACTGGGCCTGCTGACTCAGGACTATAGTCTCAGGGGGCATCATGCTCAATTGGCACAACAAAGTACATAAAAATCTTGTTCTACAACCTACTTTGATGAGTAGTGACTGGGGTCTTAAAAGCTTTCGAGCGGCCATCTAAGATGATTCAGGCCTCTCACCTGAATCAAAGAAGAGTGAATCAAAGGCATCTGGAAACTATAGTACAGGGATAAGATGGACCTCGAGACCAGAAGAACTAGATGGTGCCCAGCTACTAATGCCAACCATTCAGAAAGGGATCAAAACTTAAGATACTCGATAGAGTGGGAGGAAAAATGTGGAACAAAACTCAAAAATGCAAAAATGACCAGAATTACTGGTTGGATAGCGTCTGGTCGAATCCCTGAGATTATGGCCCCAGATTACCCTTCGGGCCTAGAAACAGACTCACTCCCATGGATTGACTCTCAGCCCAACAGGAAAAAGACCTACATGCATGGCATCTACCCCAGGGCAATGCACTCACCTACTCTTGGGAGATGCACCCCTTAAAGCAATCAGCCATGAGACAACCGAGGGGCAGCACTCACACAGAGGGAAAGGTGGACAGACAGAAATACATACTTAAGAATGGCACAGGGAAGGGGTGGTCACAGAGACAGTAGGAGAGGAGAGTTTGTTAAGGTCAGAGATGGTAATCGGGGCATATAATCAGATGTACATGAACTGTTGAATGTAAAACAAATTTGCTTTGTAAATCTGCACCCTAAGCACAATAAAATTTTTTTAAAAAATAAGTAACTCCTACCCCTGCCTCTATCCTGTGCCCAAAATCTAAGCCAGGAGCTCCGACTACCTGAGCAAGTATCTCCACCTAAGAAGCAAATGGGCACCTCTACAAGGTCAAAACTTACCCTATCACACCCTAAATCTGTTATCCTCTTTTAAAAGTATCCTTTTTTAAAAATACCTCTATCCATTCAAGTCTCCAAGCTAGTAACATGGGAGTTACCCTCAACTCCACTATTGATCGACTGTCAATATCCTATCACTGGCTAAGACACTTGCCTGCTAACCAGACGGCTGGCGGTTCAAACCCACCAGCCACTCCTCGGAAGGAAGGTTGGGCAATCCTACTTCCGTAGTGATACTGCCTCGGAAACCCAAGGAGGGGTCGCTATGAGTCGGGGCCGACTCCACGGCACATAACAACAACAACAGTTTCTGAGGATTCCTGCCATCCTCTGGAGGCAGACCTTTATTGTAATTTACCTGAAGCACTTCAAGAGCCTCTATTAGAATTTCTGCCTTTAGCTATAATTAATTTCATAAAAAACAAAAAGGTAAATATAAAAATATAAAAGAATTAAGAAAATATTACAGACTATTTTATAATCTTGGGAAGAAGATCTTCATCATGAGACTACATCATCAAACTATAAAGGAAAACACAGATATAACTACATTCACATTTAAAACTACCATATGAAATACAACAAAATCACCATAAAACCAAACATCAAATTCATTGCCAGTGAATCAATTCTGACTCATAGCAACCCCATGTGCAATCAGGGTAGAACTGTGCTCCTCCATAGGATTTTCGGTGGCTGATTTTTTAAGAAGTAGGTCACCAGGCCTTTCTTCCCAGGCACCTCTGCATGGACTCCAACTACCAATCTTTCAGTTAGAAGCCAAGCACACTATTTGCACCATTCAGGGACTACCTAAGAGAAAACACCTGCCATATATCACAGACATCAGATTACTATCTAGAGGGGTCAGCAGATGATGGCTTGCAGGCCAAATCCTGCTGCCCATCTGTTGGCACACAGCCACACCACTAGTTTAGGTAATATATAACTACTTTCACGCTAAAATAGCAGAACTGAGTTAGTTGCCACAGAGACTATGGGCCACAAAGCCTAAAATGTTTACTATCCAGTCCTTTACAGAAAAAGTTTGTCAACCTCTGCCCTAGAATATATAGAAAGTTCTACAAATCAATAGAAGAAAAAAACTAACCCAATAGAAAAACAGGCAAATAATATAAAAAGGCAATCCACAGAAGAAATAAAAATTACTCAAACATGATAAAAAGAAGCTTGACCTCACTAGTAATGGGGGAAATTATAAAAGAATTCAATCATTTGAAAATATCCAGCCTGGGCAATGGTATGACACAGCCATTATGGGAAGGCAATTTGGTAGTGTCTGTAAAAAAAACAGTAATTAATGTACTTGATGTCAACACACTTACTCTATTTTTTGGTATCTGCCCCAGAGAAATACTAGCATGAGAGCACACAACCAAAAGCATTTATAAAGATGTTCAGTCAGGCATTTACTGTTTTGCAACAATAAAACCCAGAAGCTGCCCAGATAGCCATCAATAATTATCAGTCACAATTATATCCTAACGGTATAACACATAAAAAGGTCTTGATATATTTATGTGTAATATCAAGAAAAGAACTCTAAGACATGTTGTTAAATAGGAAAAATAAAATATGTTGCAAAGCAAATATATACGATTTAGGTTTAAAAGGTTTGACTACATATGTGAGTCCATATGTATGCAGAGTAATGCACAGAAGAGGTGGAAGGGTACATGCCACCCTGTGGAGAGGGCCTGGACTGGAAGGTGAGTGACAAGTAATATCGGACTGTTGCTTGTGATTTATCCTGGGCCATTCTGAATTCCAGTGGTGAGGAAGGGACAAAGGACTGCTCATCCAAACCTGCCCTCCGCTCTGGAGTACTTATGCAACATGACTATCCCTGACATCACTGTCATTATACACTCATAGGATCCCTTTACAGACCCTGAAAAGGAGAAGGGAAAAGAACAGTGGATGAAGGACCCTGGTTCTGTCTCTGACCTGGGCAACTCATTACCCTTCTCATCAGTTCAAAGAAGTAGTTAAATTAGCTGCTCTCTATGTCCCTTCTAGGTCTGATGGAAGAGGTTTTCCCTGAACAATTCTAGGTCAAAAACAAACAAACAAAACCCACAGCTGAGGAAATAAAGTTCAACTCAGAAGGAGTCTGGGAGATATGTTAAACATCTGCTCCTGGGAAGATGGCATCCCAATAGCCAAAGTCAGTTACTACTGCTGTTGCTTATGGCCTCCCTGGTCTCAGTGTCCTTGCCCACCAAAGAGAGGGGTAGCTCACTGACACCACTTCCAGCTTGGCTCTTCTAAAATTAACTCAGAGTGGTGAGGGGCAGTAGGAAACAGGGGCTTGGGAGAGACCAGTGGGAACAAATTGGCTCAGGTTTTCTAACTGAGCCTGTAAGAATGGGAGTAAGAGACTAGGGGGGCCGGATAGAGAGAGCAACAGCTAAGGCTGTTGGCAACAGCGCTGAAGTTCCCTCCTCTTTTTTCAAGAGCAGTTTCTTCCTGAAAGATCCCAGGAGGAAGAAGGCTGGCTAATCTCCCCCAGAACAAATAATACCACTCATTTCAGAAACTGCCGTTCTAGTTGTGCCCTAGAAGTCTCAGAACTATTCCTAACCCACAATTAAATTTTGGATAATAGTGAAAAAGTATTTTAAATTCATCTCCCATCCCAAAAATAATCAATAATTTTTTAAAAAATTGTTTTTAACACACTCAACTCAGATATGCAGGTTCTACTCTTAATATTCTTAACCAGAAAACGTCTCCTATTAGGTTTAAATACCTAATTTAGCAAATTTGGCAGCTGTTTGGAATATCCAGGAAACTTAGAAAGCTCTCCCAGAACATCCTGTGCCAAGCCCAGAAACTTCCTAAGTCAAAGTTGACTATTCTGTAGATAGTTTCTTGTTTGTTTTTAAATTGTAAAAGAAAAAAGTCTAATATCATTCTTTGCTTTTCATAATAGCTCACCAGAGAGAGGCCAGTCAGGGAGCATTATTCCCAAATTATAGATAAGGACATAAACAAAGTGACTGACTTGTTCAAAGGCAAGTGCTAAAAGGGACAGCCAAGACAAGAGAAGCAAAATCTCTTTACTCTTCTTTAATGTAGGTCACTCATCACCACACAAGCGGCTTCCCAGGAAAACCCATCCAGATGAGTAGTAGTAGTCAGTTCTCCCTCAAAATCGACTCCTGAAACTGTACAGCACCTAACTGAGAAACTGAATTCTGCCCTTACCAAGCTGAATTTCTCAAAGGCCGTTCATGTTCACACAACCTACGACTTCAGAGTTGAGTGTTTGCTCAAGCTTTTCATTTTTAAGTGAAAAGAGCTAGAAGTCTGACCTCAGAGGAAGGCCCTGAATTCCCAGCCATAATCTCTGCTCTCCACCCCACTCCATCCACTATGTGAATAAACCTACCCTGTGTGCACTTAAACAGCATTAAAACAGGCAGGCTGGGCACACTTCTGAGCTCTATTTTCATTCTAAAGGTTTTTCTTCAGTAATGGCTTCAACTAGGTCACACTGGCATGGAATATGAAGGGAGCTCCCCAGGCTACCGAGCTAGTCCAGGATGAGAGGACCCTCTGTGAAGAGGACTAAGACTGGGGAGATGAGAGTCTACCAACATATTCTAAGAAGATGCAAACATAGCCTGGTCACAAACCCAAGAATCCAGTTCTACACATCCTAAGCCCTGTCAAATGTTTATGAATCCTGGAAGATTTGGAGTTCATGAGCAGCCAATGCAGTGAGTCCTAAAAGCCAGTGGGGCTATGGCCAAATCCTTTGTTGTTGTTGTTATGTGCCGTCAAGTTTCCAAGGCAGTATCACTACAGAAGTAGTTGCCCAACCTTCCTTCCGAGGAATGGCTGGTGGGTTTGAACCACCAGCCTTCTGGTTAGCAGTCAAGTGCCTTAGGCATTACGCTACCAGAGCTTCAAACCAAACCCACTGCCACTGAATCGGGTCCGACTTATAGCGACCCCTCCTTGGGTTTCCAAGGCAGCATCACTATGGAAGTAGATTGCGTATCCTTCCTTCCAAGGAGTGGCTGGTGGGTTTGAATCGCTAGCCTTCTGGTTAGCAGTCAAGTGCCTTAGGCACAAATCCTTTAGTGAGCGTTAAAAGTACAGTGTTCCCATCTCCTAAACCAACTCTCCAGGTCTATGGCCCTGCGACTCTCATCCAAGGATGATGCAGGTTTGGGAGCTCTGGTATCACAGTGCTTAAGCAACCCAAGGAGGGGTCGCTATGAGTCGGGTCCAACTCGACAGCACATAACAACAACAACAAACTAGTCCAAAGCCTTCATTTGACAGATGCCAGGCTAAGTGAGGATCCATCCTTCCACTACTGAATGGAGGATGGGGAAGGCCGGCTGGGAGAGAAAACCCTAGCTCTCCCATCAACAAAAAGTCCTCCAGTTTAAGTTCAAGAGCCAGACCCTCCTCAGACAGCAAAAGGCTGTCTGTCCCCTCATGGACACTGACAGCAATGATGACTTAGAATTAATGCAGGCTAGGCCTGGCAGGATAATGACCAACCTGTCCTCCAGTCACCAAGTGTGGCCCCAAGACAAACTCTAAGGGCTCTCCAAAGCAGCAGGCTATCCCCAAGCACTTTGTCCCTCCTAAGAAAACCCAGGCATTTTTGAGTCACCCAAAACGCATGAATCATACGGTGGCGATGGGAAAAGGAAAGGATGTTATTTTTCGGCATACTTGAGGATTTTCCCTTTGTCCGCCTGTACCCATGCACTTCCCACCGCCATCCCTGGTCCCAAACTGGCGCACATCTTCCTGGTTACATCGGATTTTCAAGGATAGACCCGCTCCCACCTCTGTCCCGGAGCAAGTCGGGGTACGGCGGGTGTTGGGGATAGGGTAGCCTCTCGTGGGCCCGGAGAGTGTCTGGCCCAAGCTAACTGCGGGGGACGCAGGAATCCCCACCCTTGTTCTCCTGGCCCCGACCTCCCTCCCTCGATCCTCCCTCCAGCCCCCGGCCCCCGTACCCTCGGTCCCCTGCCCTCGGCCCCTCCGCCCTAGGTCCCCTGGCCCTCGCCCTCCCTCGGTTCCCCTGCCTCGGGTTCTCCCACCCTCGGCCCCCTGGACCCCGCCCTCGAAGCCCCGGACTCCTTCCCTCGGCTCCCCCGCCCCCGCCCAGCCCACAGCGCTCACCTGGCTCAGGTCCTCGTCGTTGAGCAGATGAGACTCGCGCGGCTTGAAGCAGTTCTGACACTTGCTCTTGTTGAAGATATTGGCCTGGAATTTCCGGCACGGGTTCTCTTTGGCAGCCGACATGGCTGGCGAGCGGGCTCGCTGGGGCGCGGGCCGTCACACGCCGGGCCGCGGGGCCATGCCGGGCTCTCAGCCGGCGCCGGTCGGGCGGCCTGGCAGATGGGTTGCTGCCAGGTGCCCGTGGAAAGGCCCTCAGGAAGCGCGGCCCCGCCGCCGCCCAGGGGCCACCTCAGGGCGCGGTGCGCCGGTGCGCCCGGCCAGTCCCGCTGTTCCTTCGCAGCCTGCGCGACCCGCGGTCGCAGTTCCCCACCACCTCCGCGCCCCACGACCGCTGCAAATACGAGCGAAGGGCTGAGCGCGTTCCCCGGCGCGTCCCCGGGAGGGGGCGGGGCAAGGAGGCCGCCTAGGGGCCGCACGCGGGGCGGGGCCACGTACTAATAAGACCGGCAGTCCGGTGGGCCAATGGAAGAGGCGCGCTCCGTCTAACAAAGAAATCCGTCGGCTAATGGGAACCCGTGGAGGGGAAAAGGGCGCAGGGTACCTTGTGCGGAGCCGGGAGGTGGAGGCGCGGCCTGGGACGTCTAGGTTTGGTGGACCGGTGCAGGCCCTTCGTCCTGACAGCTGCGGAGGCGGGCCGGGCGAGTGGGCCGCGGAGAGGGCGGTGCTGGCCACAAACATTCTCTTGCCATCCCGCCTTACCACTGGATTCTGTGCACCAGACATAACAAGCTCCAGCCTCGAGCTGTCCCCGCCGCAGGAGTATACTGGCCGCGGTGGTAGTAGATAGCATTAGCTATAGTGCTAGATACTGGTCCAAGAGTTCGCATTTTACACTTGAGGAAACTGAGGGGCAGAAAAGTTGATTAAAAAACACGCTGTTTTAAGGGAGGGTAAAAGCTGACCGCCTTGAGGAGCTGTCAGTTCTGTTACTGGACAGGAGTGAAGGCTTACACCGTGCCTGATACTGAGCTAGCTATGCTTTGTATTTCCCCCATTATAACCTTGAGGTGGCGTAGTGCCAAAGGCATTTGACTGGTAACCAGAAGGCTGGTGGTTCAAACCCATTAGTCACTCCTCGGAAGGAAGATTAGGCAATCTACTTGTGTAGAGATACCGCCTGGGAAATTGAGGGAGGAGTTGCTATGAGTCAAATCCACTCTACGACAGTGAGTTTGGTTTTGGTTTTAACCTTGAGGTCAAAGAGCATTGGTGGCATTTGGCTGCTAACCGAAAGGTCTGTTCGAACCTACCAGCCACTCTGCCAGAGAGGGAGAAGACAGTCTGCTTCTGTAAGGATTTACAACGTTGGAAACTGTATAGGACAATTCTACTCTGTCCTAACTGGGTCCCTCGCTTTGAGTCGGAACTGACTCGATGGCAGTTGGCTTGAGTTGTTTGTGTTTTTGTTTTGTGGGTAACCTTCAGAAAAGGAAGACTTGGAAACCTGCAGTAATACATGTGAGTGGCTCTGCTAGGAAAAGGCCAAGATGCCATCTAAATCCCCACTGCTCAGTGTCCTGGCCAAAATACCACTGGGAGAAGGGTGTAGAGAAAAGCACTCTTTAGGAAAACTAGGGATGACTTCACAGAGGAGGGGAAATTTGAGCAGACAGTGAGAAAGGAAATAGGAAAGGCAGTAGCTGGAGGAATGAGGCTAACGGAATTCTGTGAGGGCCAGATCACACAAGCATTGTACTCAAGAGTTCAGTTGTGTAAATGTCATCCTATTGGCAGCAGAGTCAGGCAAGTTTTTAAAGGCGGATGAGTTAACTCAGCTTTCACAGAGGAGGTGACATTGAAGCATGTGGTGGGGCAGCTCAGCAGCTGTTGCTTAGGGAATGGAAAGATTTAGGAGGGGAAGGAGCAAATGCTTCCACAGCAGGACCATATACTTTTCCTCTGATCATCTGGTGACTAACCTAGGGAGGTAGATTTCACCATGGTGTAAGAAAACACCACGGGAGCTGCAGAAGGTGAAATCAAAATCCTGCAGCAGCCTGTAGGATAAAGCTCCTACCTTAGTAGCTGTGTTGTGTTAGGCAAGTCCCTTCACCTACCAGTTGCCTCAGTAACCTCATCTGCAAAATGGGCACAGTTATATGATTGTTGTAAACATTAAATGATATAATGCTTGTGAAATATTTAGCATAACATGGCAAAAGTCAATTGAAGAGACTAGGCAAAAGGTAGGAGCTCTGGTAGCATAGTGGCTAAGGCACTTGACTCCTAACCAGAAGGCAGGCGGTTCAAACCCACCAGCCACTCCTCGGAAGGAAGGTTGGGCATTCCTACTTCCGTAGTGATACTGCCTCGGAAACCCAAGGAGGGGT
>NW_006921667.1:6087818-6089770 GCF_000298275.1 Orycteropus afer afer | reverse complement strand
GAAGGAAGGTTGGGCATTCCTACTTCCGTAGTGATACTGCCTCGGAAACCCAAGGAGGGGTTGCTATGAGTCAGGGCCGACTCGATGGCAAACAACAACAGGCAAAAGGTATATGGTGTTATTGTACTATTCGTGTAACTTTTCTGGTAGTTTAAATTTTTGCAAAATAAAAAAGGAGGGCAATGCACAATTCTTGTCTGTATAGAATACAAAGAAACTGATGCCAATGTTGGCCTCTGGGGAGGGGAGCTGGGTAATTGAGAGGTGACCTACTTTTAATTTTCATTGTCAGCCCTTTCGTTCATTTCAAATTTAGTATTGTATGCATGTACAACTTACTTTTATATAATTTTTTAAAGTCCTACCCATGCTTCAAGGCTAACTCAAAGGCCATCTCCTTTAAGGAAATGTTTGAATGTCCTCCTCAGGTCAGGAAACACATTCACGCACCTGCCTGTATGGGAGGCAATCCAGTTGTTGAGTGTAGAAAAGAGTTGGATTCAGCAATTCAGGCTGCCTACCTGGAAGAAGCTCACACTCCAGCAAGTGAAGACAGAGAGACAGGAGATCAACAAAGTCAATCCAGGCTGTTGTGAGGACTCAAGGTGTTGAGGGGAATCTAGTTTTGAAAGGTGAGTAAGATCTAGTTAGAGAAAGCAGAAAGGAAGGCATTCCAGAGAACAGGAACATTGGGAACAGAGGCTCAGCGGCTTGAAACCAAAGGGCGTGCTAGTAAATGCAAGCACCTTGATATTACTGGTTACGTGTGAGTGGGGTGGGTAACAAGCAATGAGAGTGATCAGGAGGATTAAATAGATGGCATATACAGAGGGTTTGTTGTTGTTGTTACGTGCCATCGAGTCGGACCGACTCATAGCAAACCCTCCTTGGGTTTCCAGACAGTATCACTACGGAAGTAGATTGCCCCATCTTCCTTCCAAGGAGTGACTGGTGGATTTGAACCGCCAGCCTTCTGGTTAGCGATCAAGTGCCTTAGGTACTACGCTACCAGAGCTCCCATGCAGAGAGGTTAGCACATGCTAAATGAATAGCTGTTAGTATAGATTAAAGCTCAGCTTCTTTAGTGAGATAGGTATTATTTGTGTTGTTATTATTATTTCATCTCCATTTTATAGAAGACTCACATGAGGTTCAGGGCATTTAGGCAACTTACCTATGGTCACAATTACAGATCTGGGTAGTGGAGATTCAAACCCACAGTCCTGTACCATAGATGCCAGCCAGCAAAAGATAGCCGCCACTTTTTAAACACTGTTTTATATTGAGCACTTAAGAGCTGTTGGTCTGGAGAATTAAACATAAGCAATAATACTAGAAACACAATTGGTCAGGAAACTACTACAATCAGTCAGAAAGGATAGAAGGTGAAGATATGAAGTAGGACAGGGCCTATGGGAATGAATTTGGGAGCTATTTGGACTGAACCACTCACTGTGCTGCTCCCCGAAACTTGACTAGGCTGTGAGCTCCAGGAAGGCAGGACTGGGACTTGGTTCCTGCAGCACTCCCAGTGCTAGTTCAGAGACTGGCACATAGTGGGTGCTCAAGAAATACATGAGGAATGGATACATGAAAACTTAAGTCTTCATTGTATTGTAGTATCTCCCCCACTAGATTATAAAATTCATGTAGAAAGGGTATTTTTTAAAAGTAAGCATGCCCTTTCTAGGGGCCTTGAACATCACTTTGCACGTGATTAAATATTCAATGTGTATATTGGCTGTACACTTAAGATTTGTTCACTTTATTGCATATGTATATGTCTCAACTTGTCTGTCGGTTTGTCCTACTGTGGTGACATGTAGACGTGAGTTTTGAGGCTGAGCCTCTGGTGTTAAAACCCAGCGAGATGCACCTGGTGCATAGGTAACAGCCAGTCTATAGACTGAGACAGACTAGGAAGAAGGAAGAGGCCGTCCACTTCTGAAAGA
>NW_006921667.1:6083274-6084083 GCF_000298275.1 Orycteropus afer afer | reverse complement strand
TCGGGCAGTGTTTCGTTCTGCTGTGCATGGGGTCGCTATGAGTCGGAAACGACTCGACGGCACTTAACAACAACAACAACAACATATGTCTCAAATAAACAAGCAAAGAAGTGAGCAAAGTCCTCTCAGGTGAGCTCCAAATGAAGGTGAGTCCTACCCTCTGGATGACTACTTCCCTGGGAAGCATCCTGTAATGGGGCAGAAATCTACATATACACACATACATGCACATATACATACATGCACACATATATACACACTCATGCACAAGCACACACACACACAAACACATGCACATACATATAAGTATCCACTGCCACATCATATACAGAGATAACAACTATTTTTATCTTGATCCCCATAGATTTGTTTTGTCTTTACTGGAACTTTATATCAAAGGAATCATACAGTCTGGACCCTTCTGCATGTGGCCTTTTTTACTTAACACCGTCTGTGTGATTCATGCATGTTGTGTGTGTATCAGTACTATGTTCTATCCACTGTGGGAAAAGGCTTATTTACCCATGCTGCCATGGATGGCCATTTCAGTTGTTTCTACTTTTTGGCCATTATGAGTAAAGCTTGAACATCATTGTGGATGTCTTTTGGTGAACATGAGACTTATTTCTGTTGGGAATACCCAAAGGGGCAATTGCTGGGTTGTATGCTAAGGCACTTGACTGCTAATCAGAAGGCTGGCGATTCAAACCCACCGCCACTCCTCGGAAGGAAGATGGGGCAATCTACTTCCGTAGTGATACTGCCTCAGAAACCCAAGGAGGGGTCGCTATGAGTCGGGTCTGACTTGA
>NW_006921667.1:6076939-6077609 GCF_000298275.1 Orycteropus afer afer | reverse complement strand
AAAAAAAAAAGGTCCTGATCATCTAGTTTCTCATTTGCTTTTTGTGCATTTTGGGTTATGCTTGACAGTCCATTTATGCCATAAATTAGGGCCCCTAAGTTTGCTGCTATTTTTTCCTTCATAAACTTTGTAGTAGGTTTCACATTTAAGTCTTTGATCCATCTGGAGTTAGTTTCCATGTATAGTATGAGGTATGGATCTTGTTTCATTTTTCTGCAAATGGATATCCAGTTTTGCCAGCACCATTTATGAAAGAGACTATCTCTTCCCCATTGAATGGATTTTTGTCAAAGATCAACTGATAGGTTGATGGATCCATTTCTAAGTTCTCAATTCTGTTCCACTGGTTTATGTGTCAGTCTTTGTACCAGTATTATTAGGCTATTTTGACTACTGTGGTTGTATAGCAGGTTTTGAGATCTGGAAGTGTGACACCTCCTACTTTGTTCTTCTTCAGTAGTGATTTGCTTATCTAAGGTCTCTTTCCTTTCCATATAAAATTAGTGGTTGGGTTTTCCACATCTTTAAAGAATGTTGATGTAATCTGATTCAGGATTGCATTGAATGTTGCTTCAATCCTCCTATCCATGAACATTGTATGTTCTTCCATTTATGTAGGTCTCTTATAGTTTCTTAAAGTAGTGTTTTGTGGTTTTTTTTTTTTTTTTTT
>NW_006921667.1:6070182-6076839 GCF_000298275.1 Orycteropus afer afer | reverse complement strand
AAGGAAGATGGGGCAATCTACTTCCGTAGTGATACTGCCTCAGAAACCCAAGGAGGGGTCGCTATGAGTCGGGTCTGACTTGACGGCACATAACAACAAAAACAAATGCTAAGTGTAGGTTAAACTTTGTAAGAAACTGCCAAATAGTTCTCTATCTGAGAGATCTTCAAAGCCCAAAGCTGAACTTTCTCTTTCCCTTTCTCTTCTAATTTCTCCTCCTCATCTGATCCCAGTACTCCAGTAGTTCTTTTCCAAACTTGCTTGATGTTATGATTCACCTGAAGGAATATGTTACATATAAAGGTTGCCAGGGCTCTCTCATGGAAATTCTGAATCAGTATATTGGTTGAAGTGCAGGACTTAGTTTTTAAATGAGCGTCAGGCATTTCTTATCCTTAGGCAAGTTTTGGAAACAATGGATGGACCAGTGGTTCCCAACCTCAGCTGTACCTGTGTATATATTTTTTTAAATCTACTTCAGGACCCAACTCCCGGATACTCAGATTTAATTGATTTATTACAGCTCTGTAGACCAAGAGCCAAACTCACTGCCGTTGAGTCGATTCTGACTCATAGCAACCCCTCCTTGGATTTCTGAGGCAATATCTCTATGGAAGTAGATTGCCCAGTCTTCCTTCCAAGGAGTGGCTGGTGGGTTTGAACCACCAGGCTTCTGATTAGCAGTCAAATGCCTTAGGCACTATGCCACCAGAGCTCCTTAAACTCTGTGGGTGATTCTCATTTCAAGTCAAGGTTGAGAACCACTGGTTAAAGGCTCTGAAGTCAGATGTTGTTGTTGTTATGTGCTGTTGAGTCAGACATGACTCATAGCGACCCCTTGTTGGGTTTCCAGACAGTATCACTACGGAAGTAGATTGCCCCATCTTCCTTCTGAGGAGTGACTGGTGGGTTTGAACCGCCAGCCTTCTGGTTAGCAGTCAAGTGCCTTAGGCACTATGCTACCAGTCAGATAGACATAGAATAATCCTGTTAGCAGTCATGTCTCAGTTGGCAATTGCGCCTTAACATACCAATCTTAATGGCTTGACCACCATTTTATTGTGAATTGATTAGACTCAGTAGTTCTGCTGGTTTTGCCTGAGGGTCTTTGCCAGAGTCTTCTGGAGGCCCCATCTGCACCTGGATAGCTGGATCACTTGCCCTTTCCTAAAAGTCTCAGAGCCTCTCCTTACCACGTGACCTTTCCATGTGGTCCACCCTCATGACTTCTCCATGTGATCTCTTACATGGCATCTCATGGTTCCCAAAAGTAAGTATTCCAGGAAGGAAGAAGCAGAAGCTTCCAGTCCTCATCAAGGCAGGGCTGAGAATGGGCACAGTGCCACTTGTTCCATATTCTATTAGTTGACGCAAGTCATAGGCTATCCTAGACTCAAAGGTGTGAACCCCCAAAGACAGGATTCATTGGGGCCATCTTTGAGACCAGCTTCCACAAATAGTATCTATTTCCTTAGGGTTATTTTAAAGACTAAATAATTTAATATATGTGACATGTTTAGAACAGTACCTGAACCATAGTAAATGCTTGATAATTATCAACATCTATTATGAGATGTCTGTCAACTTTCTCTTACTGTGCTCTCTCAGCCTGGGCAGAATTTCTTTGTTATGTCTATGCTAGGAGTTGACAGTTCCTATAAAAGCCCAGATAGTTAATGTTTTAGGTTTTGCAGGCCATATGATCTTTGTCACAACTACTCAAATCTGCTGTTATAGCTGTAATGTGAAACCATCTATACATAGACCATACATAAATGAATAAGCATGGCTATGTTCCAGTAAAACTTTATTTACAATAACAAGTGGTAGGCTGAGTTGCCCCACAGGCTGTAGTTTACTTACCCCTAGGGCTGGCCATCTCTCTTGGATCTCCTCTTTTTCTGCCACCTGATCATCCCCATCCTGGCCAGCGTCTCTGAGGGGTAGGTCTCCTACATCCTGATCTACCCTTGTGTGCTGTCTTGTTAGCTTTTGGGGAATCTATGGCCATCAGGCTGTGACACTGGGCTGGGCTGTGGGGCCAGATGCTGGACATTCTTCACATACTCTCTAACTGCCACTATCTGAAGTCAGCACAGCAGTGCCTCATGGTGCTGGAGGGGGTCCTTAGTACCCTTGTCCATATAGCATCAGTCACTCCAGAGGCATCCCAAATTAATGCATACTTAAAATGATGCAAATTCAGCTTTGATCAAAGTCTTCTGTACCCTCCCCAATTGCTACCCCAGGATCAGTATTATTCCCAGCTTAGAAATGAGGAATCTGAGGCACAGAAAGGTCAAGTAAGTTATTCAAGGTCCCATAACCTAAGGCATTTCACTGCCAACCAGAAGGCTGGCAGTTCAAACCCACCAGCCACTCCTCGGAAGGAAGGTTGGGCAATCTACTTCTGATACCGCCTCAGAAACCCAAGGAGGGGTCACGATAAGTTGAATCCGACTCCACGGCAGTGAGTTTGGTTTTTGTTTAACCAGTAAATAGTAAACTGGAAATAGTAAAACTGGGATTCAAGTGCAGGTGACATGCTCATACCCACTACTGTATACAGCCCTCACCCAAGGGTCCTGCAGGCATTGATGGAGCAAGTAGGGGTCTTGGCCCCATTCTCCCCTGGGTTGTATTTACTTTCCCTGGAAGAGAGACCAACAGATTCCTGAGGTCCCTTCAGGTCTGATTCCATGACGGTTCTCAACTGCAGACTCCAAATGACATTAGTCCTCAGATACATACCAGGAAAGAATGTCACACATTGGACACAAAACTCTACCAGAAGGGTGACTTAGCCATTCTACTAAAATTTTAAAATATCCAAACCCCTTGACCTAGCAATTCCAGTTCCAGAAAGACAGGTTATAGGATTGGTTACACAGACACACAAAGGTATGTTGTGTACAAGGATGTTCACTGCATCACTGTTCATAGGAGCAGACAATTGGAGACATCTCTATCATGCACCATTCAAGGATCAGATGAAAAATTATGGTTCTTTGGAACAGGGAGAACTATAAAGCTGTTAAAAAATGAGAGAGGGTTGAGATTACCAACTGACTTCAATACATTACTGTGAAGTAAAAAAAAAAAAAAAAGCTAGTGGAAAAATTAGAGTGGTAACTCATTCTTCTTTAAAGTTGATGTGTATCTGCAATATTAACCACTTGTTATTGAATAGTCTCCAACTCATGGTGACCCCATGTGTGTCACAGGAGAGCTGTGCTCCATAGAGTTTTCAGTGGCTGACCTTATAAAAGTAGATCACTAGACCTTTCTTCTAAGGCACCTCTGAATGAACTCAAATCTCCAATCTTTGGTTAGCAGTTGAGTGTGTTAACCATTTGCACCTCTCAGTGACTCTGTCTTCAATATACATAGTATTTGCATAGGAAAATCTAGGGACACTTTTACCAAACTGTTCATTGTAATTACCACCAGGAGGTAAAATAATGGGAGCTCTCACCTTAGCTATAGATTTATATTGCACTTAAAATACTTTTAACAAACATTTTTTCTTAATAATATTGAGGTAATCATATGATGCAGTTTGGTGTACCCATCTCTCAGCTTAAATAATCACCAATTCATGCCGAGTCTTACTTCAGCCATATTCCCCTGCTCCTCCCTTCCCATACTATATCGAAGCAAATTCCAAGCCATTATTTCTTCCATAAACACTTCAGGATGTGTTTCTAAAAGATAAAGATTATTATTTAAAAGAATAACAACAATGCCAATTATTGTACCTAAAAGAAATATTTAATATCAAATGACTGGTAAATAATTTCCAATTACCTACAAACAAAAATTACATTTGCAATCACAAACAAACAAACAAACAAACAAAAAAGATTGGAAAAGAAAAAACTGACAATCTAGAGGGTAAATTGATAAAACATTCTTGGAGATTTGTTTACTGATACTTCTCAAAAGCCTTAAAAATGTGCTTATCCACTGTTTAGAATAGCAAAAAGATGGAAACAACCTAGGTGCCCATCAACAGAAGAATGGATAATCAAACTATGGTACATGCACACAATGAAATACTATGCAACCCTAAAGAATAACGTAGAATCTGCAAAACACTGCATGATGTGGATGAACATGGAGGACATTATGCTGAGTGAAATAAGTCAGTCACAGAAGGACAAATACTTTATTAGTCTATTATTGTAACAAGTCAAGGAGAGGTTCATATATGGGAGGAAACTTTGTTTCCAGGGATGTGAGGGGAGGGGAGGGAACACGGCTAGATAAGTAGAGACAGGTACTGATTTGGGTGAAGGGAAGGGCAATGTACCAAATGTGAGTAATCAACACAGTAGCATGGAGAAAGAGGAAGTCAAAGAGAGGTGCATGGGAGGTACAGACAACAAAGATGAACCCTGTTATACACACAAACCTGTGTTGTCAGTAATGGCAAACATTGATCTATGGTTGGATAGATGGGGGAACAGGCTGAATGATCAGGTATGTCTATGCAGATGGGAGTGTGCCCGTGACCATGTACAGAGTTGGCAGACACTGTTTCTACAAGTGTATTTGTATGTTCTTTAAGAATTTCCAGGTATATAGTAGAGGTTACAAGGAACAAGGTTGTAGTCACTTCTCGACCACAGCCAGCTACCCAGAGGGTGCACGTAGTTAGCCTTGTGGGCTCGGGACCATGGTCACAGGGGACATCAAGCTCAAATGGCATAACATACCACACAAAAACATTGTTCCACATCCTACTTTGGTGAGTAGTGACTGTAATCATAAAAGCTTGAAAGAGGCCATCTAGATGCAACGATGGGTCTCTCCTCGTCCAGAACAAAGAAGAATGAAGAAAACTAAAGACTCAAGGAACCAAAAAGTCCAAGAGACTGGTACACCATGTGACCCTCAGCCTATATGACTATAAGACCAGAAGAACTAGATGGTGCCCAGCTACCACTGTCAACCACTCACAGGGGTATCTGTGTAGGAGATCTTGGATACAGTGAGAGAACAATGTGGAACAAAACTCAAAATCATATATAAAAAAAAAAAAAAAGAAAGAAAACAATGGACCAGGTTTGCTGGTTTGATAGAGCCTGGTGAAACCCCTGAGACTATGGCCCCTAGCTTCCCTTCAGGTCTGGTATTGAATCCACTCCTGTGCCTTCCAGCCAAACAAACAGGCATATGAGCTGAATGTATACATTAGGTAGAATACACTCCTGTGAGAGATCAATCATGGGAGAACAGAAGGGCTGTGTATACACAGGGAGACTGCTCAAAGGGCAGAAGTGCATGAAAGGGAAGGACACAGAGAAGAGGTAACTATGGGGAGGAAGTGGGAAGAGAGCTGTTGCATTGTGGGAAATTTCAGTCAATGTCATGAGACAAAGTGTATGTGAACTGCTGTGTGGAAAATGAATTTGCTCTGTAAACTTTCACCCATATCACAATAATTATTTTTAATGTGCTTATCTTTTCACTCAGCAATCCCTATCTGTGAATTTATTTTTATTTTTTCTTTCTTACTTTTATTGTGGTGAAAACATACACAAAAAGACGTTCACGATCATAACATCTTCCACATTTACAGTTCAGGGATATTGATGACGGTTTTCATGTCATGCCACCATTATTGCTATCCTTTCCCAAAATGTATCACCATTATTAGCATAAACTCAATACCCCGCAAACAAAACCTTCCTTTTTCCCATTCCGCCTACCTCTAGTAACCACTAATAATCTTTGGTATCTATCTTTCTATGTATTTTTCAACTTATCTAGAAATATTCCCTCCCTTCCCCTCCCATCCCTCATAACCAACAAAGAAAATTTCCTTCTATGTATAAACCTTTTCTTGACTTTTTACAATAGTGGAATGATACAATATTTGTCCTTCTGTGATTGACTTATTTCACTCAGCATAATGTCCTCCAAGTTCATCCATGTTATGCAGTGTTTTGCAGATTCTACATTATTCTTTAGGGTTGCAGAATATTCCATTGTGTGCATGTACCACAGTTTGGTTATCCATTTTTCTATTGATGGAAACTTAGGTTGTTTCCATCTCTTTGCTATTGTGAACAGTATTGCACTGAATATGAGTGTGCATGTATCTGTTCATGTCCAGGCTTTCACTTCTTTAGGATATATACCTAGTAATGGGATTGCTGGATCAAATGGTATTTCCATTTCCAACTTTTTAAGGAATCGCCATACCAATTTCCACAGTGGTTGTGTGATTTTATAGTCCCCCCAGTGTGTGAGAGTCCCAATCTCTCCACATCTTCACCAGTATTTGTTATTTTCTTTCTTGTTGAAGTTTGTTATTGGTGCTGGAGTGAGAAAGTATTTCATTGTTGTTTTGATTTGCATCTCTAAAATCTGGGAGCTCTGGTGGTGTAGTGCCTAAGGCATTTGACTGCTAACTAGAAGGCTAGTGGTTCAAACCCACCAACTATTCCTTAGAAAAAGATTGGGCAAGCTACTTCCATAGAGATACCGCCTCGGAAACCGAAGGAGTGCTTGCTATGAGTCGAATCGACTCAACGGCAGTGAGTTTTAATGGCTAATGGTCATGAGCATTTCTTTATGTATTTGTTGCTGCTTAAGTATGTTCTTTGATGAAGTATCTGTTCATGTCTTCTGCCCTTTTTTTTTTTTTTT
>NW_006921667.1:6058316-6067029 GCF_000298275.1 Orycteropus afer afer | reverse complement strand
TTTTGTGTTCCCAGCAAAGGGGTCTCTGAAAAGGACATAAGGAAATCAATACCATTTGCAATAGCTACCAAAAAGATAAGATACTTGGGAATAAATCTTACCAGGAACACCTCTTTGGTGGTGTAGAGGGATCCAACTGATTTTTGTGTGTTGATCTTGTATCCTGTCATTATATTAAATCTTTCAATAAGTTTCACTAGTTTTCTGGCAGTGTCTCTTAGGTTTCTAGGATCATATCATCTGCAAATAGAGATAGTTTCATTTCTTCCTTACCAATCTATATACCTTTGATTTCCCTTTCTTGCCTTATTACCCTGTTTAGGACTTTCAATACAATGTTGAATAGAAGTGGAGATAGAGGGCATCCTTGTCTGGTTCCTGTTTGCAAGGGTAATGGTTTCAGTCTCTTTCCATTGAGAATAATGTTGTCTATTGCTTTTGTAGATATGCCCTTTATTATGTAGGAATTTTCCTTCTAGTCCTATTTCGTTGAGAGTTTTTTTTTCTTTTTTATTTAAATCATGAATGGGTGTTGGATTTTATCAAATGCCTTTTCTGCATTGATTGATATGATCATGTGATTCTTTTCCTTTATTTTATTTATGTGATGGATTACATTGATTGTTTTTCTAATGTTGAACCATGCTTGCATACCTGGTATGAATCCCACTTGGTCATGATGTATTATTTTTTTGATATGTAGTTGGAGTCTATTGGCCAGGATTTTGTTGAAGATTTTTGCATCTATATTGATGAGGGATATTGGTCTGTAGTTTTCTTTTAGCGATGCCTTTGCCTGGTTTTGGCATCAGGGTTATGCTTGCTTCATAAAATGAATCTGGGAGGATTCCATCCTTTTCTATCTTCTGAAATAGTTTGAGTAGGATTGGTGTCAGATCTTTGAATAATTGCTAGAATTCTCCAGTGAAACCATCAGAGCCAGGACATTTTGTTGTTGGTAATTTTTTTTATGACCTGTTCAGTTTCCTCTTTTGTTACGGGTCTATTTTAGTTTTTTACCTCAGTCTGTGTTAGTTTAGGTAAGTAGTGTGTTTCTAGAAATCTATTCATTTCTTCTAGGATTTCAAATTTGTTGGAGTACAGTTCTTCTTAGAAACTTTTTTTTCTGTTCGTTTGTTGTGATGGCACCCATTTCATTTCTTATCTGTGTTATTTGTATTTTCTTTTTTTCTTTTGTTAAGTTTGCCAATGGTTTGTTGATTTTATTAATCTTTTCAAAGAACCAACTTCTAGTTCTATTGATTTGTTCTATTGTCTTTCTGTTTGCTGTTTCATTTATGTCTGCTTGAATCTTTATTATTTCTCTTCTGGTGACTTTAGGCTTTTTTTTTTTTTTTTTTTGCTGCTCTTTTACTAATTGTTGGACATGTTGGGTTAAGGTGTTGGTTTTGGCTCTTTTTTCTTTTTTCATGTGTACATCTATTGCTATAAATTGTCCTCTAATCACTGCTTTTGCTGTGTCCCAAAGACTTTGGTATGTTGTGCTTTCATTCTCATTTGATTCAAATAATTTTTTAATTTCATTTTTTATTTCTTCTATTACCCAGTCATTTTTAAGGAAAGTGTTATTCAGTTTCCATGTGCTTGCTCTTTTTCTACTTGCCTTCCTATTGTTGATTTCTAATTTTATATCATTGAGATCTGAGAAGATGCTTTGTAATGTTTCAGTGTTTTAAAATTTATTGAGGCTTGCCTTTTGGCCTAATATATGGTCTCTCCTGGAGAATGTTCCATGTATGCTGGAAAAGAATGCATATTTTGCTGTTGTTGGGTGAAGTGTTCTGTAGATGTTTATAAGGTCAAGTTTGTTGATCGTATTGTTTAGTTCTTTTGAATCTTTGTTAAGTTTCTTTCCAGTTGCTCTATCTTTTATTGAAAGTGGCATGTTACAGTCTCCTGCTATGACTGTGGTATCATCTATTTGACTTTTCAATTCTGTTAAAGTCTGTTTTATGTATTTTGTTGTCATTCATTGGGTGCATATATATTAATTATGGTTATGTCCTCTTGTTCAATTGATCCTTTAATCATTATATAATGTCCTTCCTTGTCTCTTATGGTCGTTTTTTCTCAAAGTCTATTTTAACAGAAGTTAACATTGCCACTTCTGCTCTGTTTTGATTGCCATGTGCTTGATATATCTTTTTCTAACCTTTAATTTTTAGTCTATTTTTGTCTTTGTGTCTAAGGTGACTCTCTCATAGACAGCATATTGATGAGTTGTGTTTTCTTATACAGTCTGTGACTCTGTCTCTTGAGTGGTGTATTTAATCCATTTATATTCAGTGTAATTATAGACAAGTATGAATTTATTGATGCCATTTTGTTATGTTTTTTCATGGTGTTGCTGATATCTTTGTTCCATATAATTTTCTGTGCTGAGTTTATTTTGTTTATGAATTTTGTTATCATTTGCTTTGTTGCTATTGTTTTAGCATTTGCTAAATATTTTTGCCTCTCATCTTTTTTATTTTGATGTGAAGGTTTACCATTTTTCTTTGAGATTACACTGTGATTTATAGTTTTCTTCCCACATTTAGAACTGTCTGTTCTATCTCACAATTGTCTTGACTTCCTCATGATTTGGAAGTTTTGTACCTACACTATTTATACCCTCTTTTTGGTTTATAGTTGTCCTCATTTACTAATTGATGTCCCTGGTTCCCTATTTACAATCTTGTAAGCTAGTTTCACTTTGGGTTCTTCTATAACTGTGTTGGTTTCTGGGTTATGTGATCATGGGAATTAATCATCAGTTGTTGTCTCCTGTTGTTGGTTCACTGTCTGAAAGACTACCTTTAACATCTCTTATAAGGTTGGTCTACTTTTAACAAATTCCCTTAAATTCTGTTTATCTGGAAATGTCCTTATTTCACCATCATTTTGAGGGACAATTTTGGTGAGTATATAATCCTTGGTTGGCAATTTTTTTCTTTCAGGGTTTTATGTATATCATCCCATTGTCTTTTCACAGCCTGTCTTCTCTCAGCATGGTTTCTGCTGAGAAATCTGAGCTTAGTCTTATTGGTTACCCTTTGTAGGTATCTTTTCATTTTTCCTGTGCTGTTTTCAAGATTCTTTCTTTGTCTTCGGTTTTGATGAGTTAATGATGACATATCTTGGTGATTTTTTCTTGGGGTCTATCATAACATAACAATCCTGTTTGAGGTTTGTTGAACTTCTTGAATGGATATCTTCTCATCTTTCATCATGTTAGGGAAATTCTCCTCCAATAAATCTTTGACAATTTTCTCTGTGATTTTATTTTTCTCTTCCTGTTCTTGAATTCCAGTTACATGTAGGTTATTCTTTTTGATGGTTTTGTTTCAATCTTTTTTCTGATTGATCCCTCAACAAGTAGTATTGAGGTATTTTACTTCAATCTCATTAATTCTATCTTCCATTGATTTGACTCTACTCCTTTGCCCATTCAATATGTTATCTGTTTCTGAAATCTTAGAAATATGGTGGATTTCTATTTGTTGTCTTTGTATTGTTTCCTTTTTTTCTTTTTTGCCTGTCAGTTTGTTTTTCTGTTGTTTTCCTAAATTGTTCTAGAGATTTTTCCTGTGTTTTCCTTAATTTTGCCAGTGTTTTTCTTGATATTGTCAGTCTTTTCCTTGAACTATCTCTCAATGCATTAAAGGTACCTAAATATAACTCTTTTGAATTCCTTTATCTGGGAGTTCCAATAATGCTTCTTCCTCAGGGATGTTTCCTTGGTCTGTATCCTGGTTCCTTGTTTGTAAGACTTTATCTTGCTTCTTTGTGTGGACTAGCATGGCCATTTGTCTTGAGATATTGTGATGTTGGTTATTTATGTTTATTTTTTGGTTATATGTTGGAGTGATTCACCCAAGATTTTTTTTCCTTTGTTTTGTTTTGATATATCTGTATGAGCAGGGTACTGTGCTCCTTTATTTGCTTGTTGGTAGCACTTAGGCACTCAACACCTGTCTCCTGGTGGGTGTGATAGAGAATGAGAGTGTGGACACAGATCTTTGTTAATTGTTCATAAAGAGCAGTTGAAGTTGAGTTGAGCTGATATTGGCTGCTGTCTATTTTTGGTCAGTTGGTGCAGGAGCAAGTGTTGGCCCTCACACAGTGGTTGGGACTGCAGGAGGCACAGGTATGGTTGGGTTGTGTGGGAATGGTTGCTGACTCCCACTCAGGCAAAAATAAAATAAAAAACACCAAAACAATAAATTAAAAAAAAAAAAGAGAGAACAAAAAACACAAACCACATAAACAGAAAGGAACAATCGGAAAAAAAAAAAAAAAAAGGAAAAGCAATAAATGAGAAGAAAAATATTTAAATATATTTTAAACAGACAAAGGAAAGTTAATGAGAGAGAGAGAGAGAGAGAAACCCAATATCTGGGGAGGGAGAAATGAGAGAAAACAGCAAGAGCGAAAGTATAGTAAAGAAAAACTAGGAAAACTGAAAAAGAAGAAACAAGTGATGGGAAGAACCTAAAGTAGAAAGGGAAGAAAAAAGGCCAGGGGTGGGGGGGAAGAACCAGAAAAAGGAATGAGAAAAAAATAAATGAATAAAAAAGAAGAAAGGAGGAAGAAAAAAGAGAATAAATTTAAAACAAACAAACAAACAAAAAGCTGTTGAAGGAGGTGGAACAGGGCTCACAGGCTGTCAGGGCACAGACAAGGATTCCTGCTGGTCAAGAAAATGGGTGGAGGCAGGGGATGGCCACACTTCTGTTCAACAAAATGGTGTGGGGTATGAAAGTAAAAAGGAAAATATCACACCTTTCTAGTCATCAGCCTCCAGTGTGTTTTCCTGTCCTGCCCTTGGCAAGCAGAGCCTATTCCTAGGTCACTGGCCAGGTCAGAAAACCACTTGCGTATATTTAAAATGACCACACTGCTGGCAATTATTGAAAATGGCTGTTCCCTCAGAACAGTCAGCAGTCCACAGCTCTGTTTGTCAGGCCCCAGTTCAGTCCTTGCCCATGCAGTCTTGGCAAGCAGAGCCTATTCTTAGGTTTTTGCCTGATCTAGATGCCTCTTAAAAATGTTCAAAATGTCTGTGCCCTCAGGACAGCCAGCAGTCCGCAGCTCCATTTGTCTCCTTATTCATTGCCTTCCTTTTGTGGATTTATTTTAAGGAATATTATTGAAAGAAGTACACAAACATTGTTCACTATAGTTTTGCAGTACCTCTTACAGAGAAGGTATTGGAAAAATAGCTGTTAAGTCTGAAGTGGCATTACAGCACTATTCATTGCAGCTTCATGTGTAAAAGAAAAAACTGAACAGAGATATATGACGTTAGAGGACTGGTTAAATAAATGATGGCAGGTCCATAAAATGGAATATTATTCTGTCCTTTATAATTGAACTATAAAAATACTTGTAGATACTTTCCCCTCCAAGACGTAGAGCTTAATTCCCCACCGTCTTGAGTGTGGGCTGGATTAAATTATTTTCTTCTAAACAACAAAGAATGGAAAGGAGAAAAATAGTAACTCAACAATGGAGAAAGCTGGCAGATGCTTCCTGTGGTAGTTAAGTTTGTGCATCAACTTGGCTAGGCCTGGTTGAATGGCTGGGCAGCTGGATCTAGTTACTCCCCATGGTAAGATTGGTAATTATCTCCATGGTGGAATCTTTTGGACCAGTTGAGTAGCTGCTTTGGGTATGTGGCCTGTTTTCCACATATAAGAAACAGCATTGGGAATGGTCTCTAGCTTATGGCATGCTTGGACCCTGCAAGTAGCCGTGTCATTGTTCAGCAGCTTGTCATGCTCTGCTGACCTTGGGACTTACAATGGACTTGAATTAATGGGCTGCCATGTGGTTTGGTAACATTGGGACTATGCCATTTTATCTGTCAACCTTGGGATTGTCAGCCTCAGCAGCCAGTAGCTGCCTGAGTGAAAGATGCCTTTAGCTTCAATGGGCTGGGAGCAAGAAGCAGAGCTGAAGCCCAAGGTTGAGGGGCTTCCACACAGTCCCTAGAGCCTGGCACTTTGAACCTGGACTTAAACCCTCCAAACTGTGAGACAATAAGCTCCTGATTGTTAAGGCCATCCCACTTATGGTATATTCTTTTCAGAGCAGCACTAGGTAACCAAAACACTTCCTTAGCCATGTAAGCAAGGTGAACATCACCAAAGAGAAATCACATGGATGTCATGTGCCTTGATTATTATGTGATGAGAAAGGCACCTCACCTAGACCAAAACTGAGGGACATTCTACAAAATACCTGAGCAAGATTCTTAAAAATCTTAGAAAATTCTTAGAAATCAACAAAAAGAAAACCAGGGGGATAAAAAGAAACACATGGAGGAACTAAATAACACTCCCCTTAAAAACTACTGGGTAATAATAGAAATAAAAAATTCCTCGAATCAAATGAGAATGAAAACAAAACATACAAAAGTCTTTGGAACACAACAAAAGCAATGGTCAGAGAAAATTTATAGCAATAAATGCACACATCAAAAAAGAAGAAAGAGCCCAAATCAACACCTTAACCCACCATGTCCAACAATTAGAAAAAGAACAGCACACACACACATTAAAAAAAAAAAAAAAAAAACTTACAGTCATCAAAAGAAATGAAATAATAAAGATTTGAGAGAAATAAATGAAAAAGAAAATGGAAAAGCAATAGAATCTACAAGACTAGAAGTTGGATCTTTGCAAAGATTAATAAAATTGAAAAACCACTGGCAAATTTAACAAAGGAAAAGAAGAATATGCAAATAATGTGAATAAGAAAGGAAATGGGTGACATCACAGTATATTATAAAGGATAATATGAAGATACTATGAAGAGCTGTAATCCAACAGATTTGAAAACCTACAAGAAATGGACAGATTTCTAGAAATACACTACTTACCTAAACTAACACAGAAAAAGTTTGAAAATTTGAACAGAGCCATAACAAAAGAAGAACTTGGACAGGTCATTTAAAACAAACAACCAACCAACCAACAACAAACAGTCCTGCCCCAGATAGCTTCACTGGAGAATTCTACCAAACATTCAGAGAAGAGCTGACACCAATCCTACTCAAACTATTCCAGGACATAGAAAAGGATGGAACCCTCCCAGATTCATTTTATGAAGCAAGCAAAACCCTGATACCAAAACCAAAGACACCACTAGAAAGGAAAATTTCAGACCAACATCCCTCATGCATCTAGACACTAAAATCTTCAACAAAATCCTAGCCAATAGAATTCAATAATATATCAAAAATAACAATAATAATAATATATCATGCCAAGTGAGATTCACACCAGGTATGCAAGAATGGTTCAACATAAGAAAAACAATCAATGTAATCCATCACATTAGTAAAATAAAGGGAAAATCATATTACCATATCAATCAATATAGAAAAGACATTTGATAAAACCCAACACCCATTCCTGATTTTTTTTTTCTGAAAAAGGGAAGTTCCTCAACATAATTAAGGGCACATATACAAAACCAACAGCAAACATTATTCTTAATGGAGATAGACTGAAAACATTCCCCTTGTAAACAAGAACCAGACAAGGATGCCCTCTCTCACCCTTTCTATTCAACATTGTATTGGAAGTACTAAGCAGTGTAATAAGGCAAGAAAGGGAAATAAAAGGCATCCATATTGGTAAGGAAGAAATAAAACTATCCCTGTTTGCAGATGATATGATCCTATACTATACGTAGAAAATTCCAGACATTCAGCAAGAAAACTACTGGAACTAACTGAAACATTCAGCATAGTGGCAGGATACAAGATCAACATCATACAAAAACAGTTGGATTCCTCTACACCAGCAAAGAGGTCACTGAAAAGGAAATAAGTATAGCAATGCCATTTACAATAGCTACCAAAAAGATAAAATACTTGGGAATAAATCTTACCAGGGACACAAAAGACCTATACAAAAAAAAAAAAACAAAAACAAAAAAAACTACAAAACACTACTACAAGAAACTGTAAGAAATCTACCTTAATAGAAGAATATACCATGCTCATGGATAGGAAGACTGAACATTGTTAAAATGTCAATACTACTCAAAGCAATCTATAGATTCAATGCAATTCTGATCCAGATTCCATCAACTTTCTTTAATGATATGGAAAAACCAATCACTTATTTTACATGGAAAGGAAAGAAAGCTTGGAAAAACAAAGCACTACTGAAGAAGAACAAAGTAGAGGGTCTTACATTGCCCAATCTCAAAACATGCTGTAAGCCATGGCAGTCAAAACAGTCTGGTGTTGGTTCAATGACAGACACACAGAGCAGTAGAACAGAATTGAGAACCCAGAAATAGATCCATCCATCTATGAACATCTGACATTGACAAAGGGCTGAAACCCATTACACAGGGAAGAATCAGTCTCTTTAACAAATGGTGCTGGCAAAACTGGATACCCATTTGCAGAAAAATGAAACAAGACTCACACCTCACACCATACACAAAAATGAGCTTAAGATGGATCAAAACTTACTAAAGTTATAAAGTTCATCAAGGTAAAAATAGGAAAAAACTTAGGGGCATTAATATATGGTCCCGAATAGACTATCAAACATAACTAAAAATGCACAAAGAGCAGAGGGCAAACTAGATGATTTTGACCTAAAAAAATTAAATTCTATGTGCATAAAAAAACTTCCAAAAGGAAAACTTGATTCCAAGATGGCGGACTAGGCAGAAGGATTGCACA
>NW_006921667.1:6052238-6053583 GCF_000298275.1 Orycteropus afer afer | reverse complement strand
CTTCCAAAAGACTATAATAATAATAATAATAATAATAATAACCTGCAGATTGGGAATAATATTTGGCAACGACATATCCAATAAGGGACTTAACTCTAAAAATTATAGAAAATTTCAGTACCTCCACATCAAAAAGACAAACAATCCAATTAAAAATGGGCAGAAAACATGAACAGACACTTCATCAAAGAAGATATTCAGGCAGCCAAAACGCTCGCTCTTTTTCATTAGCCATTATAGAGAAGTAGGTCAAAACAACAATGAGATATCATCTCACCCCAGCAATAATAGCAAAGTTCAACAAGGCAGAAAATAACAACTGCTAGCAAGGGTGTGGAGAGATTGGAACTCTTCTACACTGCTGATAGAACTGTAAAATGGTATAACCACCATGGGAAATGGTATGACACTTCCTTAAAATGTTGGAAATAGAAATGTCATTTAATCAAGCAATCCCATTATTGGATATATACCTTAATGTACTGAAAGTTGGGGCATGAATAGATGTTCATCACACCCATGTTCATTGCAGCACTATTCACAATAGCAAAGAGGTGGAAACAACCTAAGTGCCCATCAAGGGGTAAATGGATAACCAAACTATTGTACATGCACACAATGAAAAACCGTGCAACAGTAAAGAATAATGAAGAATCCATGAAACACCTTATGAGCGTTATGGATGAACTTGAAGGACATTATGCTGAGTGAAATAAGTCAATCATAGAAGGACGAATATTGTATCAATGCACTACTATAAAAAGTCAAGGAAAGTTTTGCACATGGAAGGAAACTTTCTTTGTTGGTTACCAGGGATGGGAGGGGAGGGGAGGTGAGGGACAATTCCTAGATAAGTAAGAGATGTGTATTGATTTGGGTGAAGAGAAAGGCAATATATCAAAAGCAAGTGACCAGCACAATAACACTAAGGAAAAGGAAGACACAGAGAGGTGCACAAGAGGTACAAACAACAAAAGTAAATACTTTACACACACAATACCGCACTATCAGTAAAAAACATTAATCTATGGATTGATACATAGGTAGACAAACAAAATGATCAAGTATGGGTAGGCAAAAAGAATATACTCATGACGATATATAGGTTTGGCAGGTGATATTTCTACATACATATTTGTATGTGCTTATAAGAATGTCCATATATATAATAGACCTAACAAGGGGCAAAGTTGTAACTTCCTAGCCACAACCAAACACCTTAAAGGAGTGAGTTGCTGGGCTTGTGGGTTCAGGATCATGGTTGTTGGGAACATCAAGTATGTGTTAGATTGGGTTCTTTAGAGAAGAAAACCCACTAAAGCTTATATATATATATATATATATA
>NW_006921667.1:6043757-6051211 GCF_000298275.1 Orycteropus afer afer | reverse complement strand
TGTGGTAAACTGTGGTCAATGACATGAGACAAAGTATATGTGAACTGCTGTATAGAAAGTGAATTTGCTCTGTAAATCTTCACCCAAATCACAACAACAACAACAACAACAAAACATTGTTCTACATCCTACTTTGGTGATCAGCAATTGGAGTCTTAAAAGCTTGTGAGCGGCCATTTAAGTTTCAACAATTGGGTTCTCCTGACCTGGAGCAAAGAAAAGTCAAAGATTCCAGTAAACAATTAGTTCCAGGGACTAGTGGGCCATGGGAACCTCAGCCTACATGACCCTGAGAACAGAAGAACAAGATGGTGTCTGACTACCACTGCAAACCACTTGGAAAGGGATCAAAATCGAAAATCCTGATGGAGGGGAGAAAATTGTGGAACAAAATTCAAAATCATAAAAATTATCTGACTTACTGGTCTGATAGAGACTGGTGAAATCCCCAAGACTATAACCCCCAGTTACCCTTCAGGCCTGGAATTGAACTCACTCCCATAGCTTAAATTCCAGCCGAACTATAAACAGACCTACGAGTTGAACAATTATACCAGGTAAGTGCACTCCTTGGAGCAATCAACCTTGGGAAATCTGAAGGGCAGTATTTAGGCAGGAAGATAGAGGGTAGCAATACATAGAAAAGAAGGATACAGGAAAAAAGTAACCACAGGGGATAAATGGGAAGACAGCCATTACTTTGTGGGGGTTGCAGTCAATGACAGGAAACAAAATGTGTGTGAACTGTTGAGTGCAAAATGAATTCGCTCTGTAAACTTTCACTCAAATCACTTTTTTTTTTTTTTTTAAGGCAAAGTTATGGGAAACAAGGAGAGACTAGGAAACTGTCACAGAGACTAAGGAGACATGACAACTAAAAACAACATGGCTCCCTGGATGGGTTCCTGGGACAGAGAAGGGCTGTTAGTGGAAAAACTGGTGAAATCCTAAAAAAGTCTATAGTTTAGTTAATAATATTTACTAATGTTAATTTCTTAGTTTTGACAAGTGTGCATTAGTTATGGAAGATGTTAACATTGTGTGTGTATGTGGTGGGGGGCTGGGTGAAGGGCCTAAAGGGACTCTGTGCTGTCTTTGCAATGTTTCTATACATTTTAAATCATTCAAAAATAAAAAATTTTATTTTAAAAATCAAGGTATTGATATTTTTTAGCATAGAAATGTATTAATGATACAGTAAGAAGAAAATGTATGTATAGTCTCATACAGTTTTTGCTAAATGAGCTCATTTTTGTAATAATAAACAAACCCCATCCTCCTGGGGAGTGGGAACCCACTGCCATCAAGTCCATTCCAACTCATAGTGACCCTATAGGACAGAGTGGAACTGCCCTATAGGGTTCCCAAGGCTGTAAATCTTTGCAGGAGCAGACTGCTTCATCTTTCTCTGGTGGGATGACTGGTAGATTCGAACCACTGACCTTTTGGTTAGTGGCCAAATGCTTTAACAACTATTCTATGAGAGCTCCAAATAACAATAAGGTATGTGTATATACATGAATGAGTATAGCTGCATACATATGTACACATGCAGGGGAAAAGGGTCTGGGAATGTACACTTCAGGGGTTGCAGACTCAGAAGCCTTCAGAGCCAGGTAAATAAGGGCTACAATAGCTTTGGTAAGTTAAAATGTCCATGTGCCTTCAAAAATGGACAACTACTTCTTGGCCCCAGCTGAATGTTATCCTCAGGACTTGGAACCATTCCTGACAGGTCCTCTAATTTTTCAAAAGAAACCAGAAATCCAGGTTTTTAGGAAAAATGTTGGGGCCCGCTTAGATAGAGGGAGTTGGAAGCTTCAGGGTCACCTGGCCAGGGGAGGAGGGCTGGGAACACAGGAGATAGCCAGTATAGGCAACCAGCTGGTCTCTCCCTGCCTTGGCTTTTCATCGGCCCCTGCCTGGAGGACAGCCAGTTGGCTGGGGCAGGGAGAGACAGCCACTCCTCCCAGCCTACATTCCTGTGAATGACCAGGCAGGGGGAATGGAATGGAAATTTGCTGAGAGTCCAGATGCTTTGGGTCCTCATCTCTGGTTAGCGAGATCATCATGTGCATACGACTGGTGTGTATGCATGTGCATGTGCAAAAGTTATGAATATATCATCTCCTTAGGTGTCCATGTCCACCACTTGTCTGTCAGTTTGTTGTACTGTGGTGGCTTGCATGTAGCAGTGAGGCTGGAGGCTATGCCACCGGTGTTTCAAATACCAGCAAGGTCACCCATGGTAGACAGGTTTCAGTGGAGCTTCCAGACTAAGACAAACTCAAAAGAAGGGAGAGGCCATCCATATCTCAAAGAATTGGCTGGTGAAAAACCTTATGAATAGCTGTGAAACACTGTCTGATATGTTACTGGAAAATTTTATGAATAGCCCTGAAACATTGTCCAATATAGTGCTGGAAGTAAGGCCTCTCAGGTTGGAAGTCACTCAAAATACGACTGGGGAAGAGCTGCCTCCTCAGAGTAGAGCTGACCTTAATGATGTGGATGGAGTAAAGCTTTTGGGACCTCCATTTGCTGATGTAGCATGACTCAAAATGAGAAGAAACAGCTGCAAATATCCATTAATAATTGGAACATGGAATGTACGAAGTATGAATCTAGGAAAATTGGAAGTCGTCAAAAATGAAATGGAATGCATTAAAGATCGATGTCTTAGGCATTAGTGAGCTAAAATAGACTGGTTTGGGCCATTTGGAATCAGACAACCATATAATCTACTACGCTGGGAATGGCAAATTGAAGAGGAATGGCATGGCATTCATTGTCACAAAGATTGTTTCAAGATCTGTCCTAAAGTACAATGCTGTCAGTGATAAGATAATATCCATAAGCCTACAAAGAAGACCAGTTAAAAGTACTATTATTCAAATGCATGTACCAACCACCAAAGCCAAAGATGAGTGCTCTGGTTACCTAGCGCTGCTCTGACAAGAATATACCACAAATGAGATGGCTTGAACAAACAGGAGGAGTTTATTCTCTTACAGTTTGGAGGCATTAAGTCCAAGTTCAAAGTGCCAGGCTCTAGGGGTTGGGTGAAAGCCCCTCAAACTTGGGCTTCAACTCTGCTTCTTGGTCCTGGCCCACTGAAGCTAGAGGCTTTTCTTCACTCAGACAGCTGCTGGTTGGTGAGGCTGACAAGCCCAAAGTTGACAAGTAAAAAGGCACAGTCCCGATGTTACCAAACCACACAGCAGGCCATTAATTCAAATCCATTGAAAGTCCCAAGGTCGGCAGAGCATGGCAGGCTGGTGAACAATGACACAGCTACATGCATGGTTCAAGCATGCCATAAGTTAGAGACTGTTCCCCAAGGCTTCTCCTTATATACAGGAAGCAGACCACATCACAAAGGCAGCTACTCAGCTGCTCACAGTAGATTCCACCATGGAGTTGATTACCAGTCTCATCATGGGGAATTACTACATCCATCTGTCCAGCCACTGAATAAAGCCCAGGCAAGTTGACACACAAACTTAACTGCCATAATGAGGAAAATGAAGATTTTTACTAACTTTTGCAGTCTGAAATTAACCAAACATGGAATCAAGATGTGTTGATTATCACTGGTGATTGGAATGCAAAAGTTGAAACAAAGAAGAAACACCAGTAGTTGGAAGATATGGCCTTGGTGATAAAAATAATGCTGGAGATATCATGATAGAATTTTGCAAGACCAATGACTTATTTGTTGCAAATATCTTTTTCAACAACATAAACAGTGGCTATACACATGGATTTCACCAGATGGAATCAGATCAACTACATCTGTACAAAGAGGTTATGGAAAAGCTTAATATCTTCAGCCAAAACAAGGTCGGGAGCTGACTAAGGAACAGACCATCAACTGCTCATATGCAAGTTCAAGTTGAAGCTGAAGACAATTAAAACAAGTCCACAAGAGCCAAAATATAACCTTGATTTAGAATCCTGAATTTAGAAACCATCTAAGAATAGATTTGATGCATTAAACACCAATGTCCAAAAACCAGACAAATTGTGGGATGATTCAAGAACATCATTCATGAAGAAAGCAAGAGGTCATTAAAAAGATAAGAAAGGAAGAAAAGACCAAAATGGATGTCAGAAGAGACTCTGAAACTTGCCCTTGAACAGAGAGTAGCTAAAGCAAATGGACGGAATGACAAGATGAAAGACCTGAATGGAAGATTTCAAAGAGCAGCTTAGGAAGACAAAGTCAATTACTATCATGAAATGTGCAAAGATCTGGAGTTAGAAAACCAAAAGGGAAGAACACCCTTGACATTTCTCAAGCTGAAAAGAACTGAGGAAAAATTTCAAGCCTCGAGTTACAATATTGAAGATTCTATGGATAAAATATTGAATGATGTAGGAAATAACAAAAGAACACAGAAGGAATACACAGAGTCACTGTATGAAGAAGAACTGGTTGATCTTCATCCATTTTGGGAGGTGGCATATGATCAAGAACCAATGGTATTGAAGGAAGAAGTTGAAGCTGCAAAGAAGGAAGTGGCAAAAAACAAGGCTCTGGGAATTGATGGAATATCCATTGAGATGTTTCAACAAACGGATGCCACTCTGGAGACATTCACTTGTCTATGCCAAGAAATTTGGAAGACAGCTACCTGGCCAAGTGACTGGAAGAGATCCATGTCTGTACCCATTCCAAAGAAAGGTGATCCCACAGGATGTGGAAATTATTGAACAATATTAATATCACAACGAAATGCAACCACTGCCACGGAGTTGTCTTCGACTCATAACGACCCCTTCTTAGGTTTCTGAGGCAGTATCACTACTGAAGTAGATTGCCCAGCCTTCCTTCCGAGGAGTGGCTGGTGGGTTTGAACTGCCAGCCTTCTGGTTAGCAGTCAAATGCCTTAGGCACTATGCCATCAGAGCTCCCATGAATATCACATGCAAGTAAAATCTTACTGAAGATAATTAAAAAAGGGTTGCATCACTGTATTGACAGAGAGCTTCCAGAAATGCAAGCTGGATTCAGAAGAGGATGTGGAATGAGCGATATCATTGTTGATGTCAGATGTATCTTAGCTGAAAGCAGAGTACCAGAAAGATGTTTACTTATGTTTTATTGACTATGCAAAAACATTTGATTGTGTGGATCATAACAAATTGTGGATAACATTGAGAAGAATGGGAATTCCAGAACACTTAATTGTGCTCATGAGGAACCTGTACATAGACAGGAAGCTGTCGTTCAAACAGAACAAGGGGATACTGCATGGTTCAAACTCAAGAAGGGAGTGTGTCTAGGTTGTATCCTTTCACCATACTTATTCAACTTGTATATTGAGCAAATAGTCTGAGAATCTGGATTATATGAAGAAGAATATGGCATCAGAATTTGAGGAAGACTCACTAACAACCTGCAATTTGCAGGTGACACAACTTTGCTTGCTGAAAGTGAGGATGACTTGAAGCACTTACTGATGAAGATTAAAAACTACCGTCTACAGTATGGATTACACCTCAATATAAAGAAAACAAAAATCTGCACAGTTGGTCCAATAAACAGCTTCATGATAAGTGGAGAAAAGATTGAAGTTGTTAAGGACTTCATATTATTTGGTTCTATAATTAACACCAATGGAAGCAGCAGTCAAGACATCAGATGACATATTGCATTGGACAAATCTGTTGCAAAAGACCTCTTTCAAGTGATGAAGAGCAAAGATGTCTCCTTGAAGACTAAGGTGTGCCTTACCCAAATCATGGTATTTTCAGTCACCTGTTATGCATGTGAGAGCTGGACAATGGATAAGGAAGACCAAAGAAGAGTTGATATTTTTGAGTTGTGGTGTTGGCAAAGAATAATGAAAGTACCATGGACTGGTAGAAGAACTAACAAATCTGTTCTGGAGGAAGTGCAGCCAGAATGGTCTTTGAGAGTGATAATGGCCAGACTTCATCTGACCTACTTTGGTCATGTTGTCAGAAGGAACCGTTCCCTGGGGAAGGATATCATGCTTGGTAAAGTGGAGGGTCAACGAGAAAGGGGAAGCCCCTCAACAAGATGGATTGACACAGTGGTTGCAACAATGGGCTCAGGTGTAGCAAGGATTCTGAGGCAGGCACAGGACTGGGCAGTCTTTTGTTCTGTTGTACATAGGGTCACAATGGGTCAGAGCCAACTCGACAGCACCTAACAACAACAACAGTTGTCCATGTCTGTATATGACCAGGCGTGGCCTGGCTATGTTTGAGGATTATGTAGGAATGGCCATGTTAGCTGTCTGTCTGGGTATTATGGATGTATCCATTTTTGTATATATATTGTATGTGCCTGGGGTGATGGTATGTGTTTATGTGTGTATCTGTGTACTTTCACGTGTATTTTGGGTAACTGCAACTGGCTGTTTCAACTCCACTGTTTCTATGTGATGGTCCATGTGTCCATCCATATCATCTGTGCCTGTCTACTCTGTCTCATTGAGTCGTGTTTGTTTGCATGTCTGTTGAAGGTGTGAACATCTCTGTTTGTCCATATTTATGTGCATGTCTGTAGCTGTGCTTCTATGCATGTATTCCCACCTATGCCTCTGTATAAGTGTTGGTCCACATCTGTGTCTGTGTGTTGTGTCTGGCTGAGGGTGCATGTGTTTTGTTGTATGTGAGGGTTGGATGTTATGTCATGGGGGTCAGGATTCATGTTTCACTCATAATCAGCACCAGCTTCTCATTCCTTGTGCCCAGGCCCGTCATATCCCCACAAGAAGCACTTAGGGTTGAAGTATCCCCTGACAGCCCCTAAACCCCAACCACAGGGGTAGAAAGGTTAAGGGGAGCTGAAAGATCTGGGCCTTGTGCACAGCCACAGGGGCCAGGCTGTGCTGAGTCCCAGGGTTGCAGCAACCATCCTGTGTCTGCCTGGCACATCACTCAGTGTAAGTGTCCTGGGTGACTCCACCCTTGGCCAGCCTGAGAGCCCTTGATTTAGGGCAGCCTGCCACCACTTCATCATCCCCTACAAATATTGTCACAGGCTGCCTGTGTACAGGAGATGAGCTCAGCCCAGTCTGCTTTGATCCAGGCTCAGGAAGTCATTTGGCTGCTCCTCCTACTGGGATGTGGGCACATTGAAAAAGTTGGCAATGGGAAGACAGTTTGGGCAGAGCAAAGGAATCTGGAGGCCTCAGATTCAGCTTTAGAGCCAGAGGGACCCTTAGAGACCCTCTAATCTAGTCCCCTGTTTTACAAATGAAAACACTGACCCCAGAGAGGGCAAGATCCTGACCTGCAGTCACAAAGCAAGTCCCCAGTAGGACTAATATTCCTTTCAGAGAGCTAGGTGGCTCCAGAGCTTACAATCCACAATAATCATGGAGGCTGCCGGCAAGATGGCGGACTAGGCAGAAGGATTGCACAGACCCTCTTCAACAAAGAAAAGGGAAACCAATTAACACAGACACAGAAGATAA
>NW_006921667.1:6027950-6035812 GCF_000298275.1 Orycteropus afer afer | reverse complement strand
GTGGGAGGGGAGCTGCTGCATTGTAAATTTTGGTCAATGACATGAGACAAAGTATATGTGAACTGCTGTATGAAAAGTGAATTTACTCTGTAAATCTTTACCCAAATCCTAATAAAAAAAAAAAAATAATAATCATTCATTCAACAAATACATATGGCACACCTATTTGATGCCAGACAGAGGACAAGACAGATACAGCCCTCACCCTCATAGAGCTTATACTCTATTCAGAGAAGCAGGCAACTAATGAAGAAATAAGAAAATAACAAGTTGTACTAAGAGCCAGGAAATAAAATTACATCCTGTGGTACATCAGCATTGCTATGTCCAAGGTGATAGCTAGTAGGCACATTTTACTATGTACATTTTAATTAATTAAAGTTAAATCAAACTTAAAATTCAGCTCTTTAGAAGGCACATTTTAAGTGCTCAGAAGGTTATCTACCCAACTGTAAAGACAGTATTTCTAACATCAAAGAAAGTTTTATCAGATGGCATTGGTCTAGAGAGTGAATAAAGGAGTGGGGAGATTGGAGGCCAAGGAAGGGGATATTTGAACTGTCACAATGAGAAAGAGCCAGCCCTATGATGATGTACTGGGCAGAGTGAATGGGAGTGCAAAGTGTTCGAGACAGGAATGAGATTGGTATGTTCAAGGGACAGAAAGAAACCCAGAATGAATGAGGGGAGAGGAGAGTGTGATGAGGCTGGAGAAGTCAACAGGGCCTATATGACCCTCATAAGGAGTTTCTGCTTTCTTTTAATGTTGTCAGGAAGCCAAGGGAGAGGGATATTAATCAAGGGTTGTTGTTGTTATATGCCGTCGAGTCGGCCCTGACTCATAGCGACCCCTCCTTAGGTTGCCGAGGCAGTATCACTGCAGAAGTACATTGCCCAACCTTCCTTCCGAGGAGTGGCTGGTAGGTTTGAACCGCCAGCTTTCTGATTAGCAGTCAAGTGCCTTAGGCACTATGCTACCAGAGCTCCTATTAATCAAGGGAGTGTTATGGTTTTTAGAATATTGTGTAGAGGATGGATTTGTGGGGGGCAAGAGTGGAAGGAGGGAGACCTGGTGATGATGCTGTTGTGTCATAAAGAGGATGCTGGGATTCAGGTGATATGGAGAGAGAGGAGGAGTCACTAGTCATTCCTTAAACTTGAGGGGCCTGGATAAAGCCATACCTGAAGCTGATAACTTGATTATCAAGTTCCTTCCTTCCCACCTCTTTGTTACTGGATACTGACGTAACCCCCTCATTATACCATCTGCCTATCCCCTACCCATGTTGCTTGAACATCTTCCTACTGTGATTCCAGACTAGTCTCCTCAAGGGTTTTGACTCTCTCATTGTATCCCAGGGCTGGTGAGATAGGCTCATCTAGTCTCCTTGGATTTGGGGGAAGATGCATTAGAAAATTCACTCACTTGCCCCACCATTATTGTTTTCTCAGAGCTGGTGACATGGCATCAAGAGGAACCAGCTTGCTCTGATTCCAGAGAACACTAGAAGACAAGGGTCAGGCTTCAGTTGTAACTGGAGGAACTTTGGTTTTACCTTAGGAAGAACTTCCTCTTTTTTTAAAAAAAATTTTTTTTAAAGTTGATGACATAACCAGTGGTGGAGGGCTCCTTGGGCCTTTACAACTGGACAAGCCACTGGCTCCCTGTGATAGATGCTACATAGACCTACTGTCTGTTCCTTAAATGCTCCAAGCTCATTCACACCTCAATCCTCCCTGCTAAAAGATCTTCCCTCAGATCTTCCCAAAGATGACTCATTGATCACATCATCAGAGGTGAGACTGATTGTCTGGTAATAGCACTTCCAACTATTTGAAATGGTCTTGCCTATTTGTTTATGTTTTGTTTCTTGTCACCGGACTATCAGCTCCACAGGGCAGGCTGGTGTTTTATCTGGTTTTTTGTACCCTCAGCATGTCAAAGAGTATCTGCCATGGGGTGGAGGCTCCAAAGGCCTCTATGGAAATAAATGGATAACTGAGGTGAACTGAGCCAGGAGGTTAGGGTCACCATTTATACAGTGCCTATATCCACATGAAGGAGCTATGGTGCTGCAGTGCCTAAGGATTTGACTGCTAACCAGAAGATTGGCAATTCAAACCCACCAGCTGCTCCATGGAAGGAAGATAGAGCAATCTACTGCCTTAAAGATTTACAGCCTTGGAAACCCAATAGGGGTCGCTATGTGTTGATTGACTTGATGACCGTGAATTTATATCCATTTGATCTCATGTCCCCTTCTGCAACCCTTAGAGGAAAAGACCACACTCCAATTATATGGATGAGAAAACAAAGGCAGGGAGAGGCAAGGACCTTCACCTGAACTTGCATAGCCAATGCAGAAGCCTGGTAGAAGGCCAAAGGGATGAGGAGCTGGCAGGGTCCACAGCATGTGCCCTTTCACATGATGGCTTTCCTTCAGGGTCACCTGCCTATAACACACAGTGGGGGTTCTGCAGCCCTAAGCCACATAGCAATGGACACTGTGGCCATCAGCCAGCCCAGCCTGGTGGGACCTGAGCCAGGTATGCATGTACCCTCCTCTTGGCTACCCCTGATACCCCAGGCAGACATCAGCTAAGGGACATTGGCAGCTACTCTGAAGAATGTAACTTCCCAACTGGCTCCAACCAGCAAGAATTTGTCCAGGCTGATAGGCAGGTGGGCAGGAGTGAGGCTCTAGGGAAAGCCTGATCCTGAGCTGACCCTCCTGCCTGAAGTGGCCTGAGCAGCTCTAAGAATAAGGACCAGAGGAACCATCATTATTTGACCTTTCAACCACACACACATATGACATTTCCTCATCTATAATGAGGAAAAAACAAGAACATGCATGGTGTAAAAATAACTGCTTTATCATTTATCCAATGGCAAGACAGTGCCAAGCATTTAATGCTCACTACAACTCTCTGAGGGAGGAACTATTATCATCACCTCATTTTGCAGATGGGAAAACTGAGGCCTGGTTAACATGGAACCAGGATTCACACTCAGCATGGTCCACACACAATCTTGCTCTGGAAGCACATGGTAGGCAGAGAGAACATGCAATTTGTAGGTTGAATACCAGCTCTGTACCACTGCTGTTAGTCACCTTGGGCAGGTCACTTTCCCTCACTAGGCCTCTGCCTCCTCAGTTATAAAGGTGGGATGAAGGTGATAATATTCACCTGACACACCAGTAGGTGGATTGTTGTGAGAGGTAAGTGGAGTCCTAGACATAAACTCTAAAGCATGGTGCGCAAATGCAGGGGTCTGTTGGCCCTTAGCGTCTATTTTACATGATGATTATTGGTGTATGTATGATCCTCTTCTCTCTTCTAGGACTATAATTTCCTTGTACGTAAGAGACATTGTTAAACTCAACTACCCCAGCGCAGGACCTGACCCATCATTTGCTCAAAAATATCTTCATTGACCAAGTGACACAGTATACCGTAAGGGCTAGAAGTACAGGCTTTGTTTGGTCCCATGGTCATTTGGGAGGGGGCCAACTTTCAGAGGACTGTTTGGTTAGTCCTGCCAGGGAAGTAGAATCATCTAACTGGGACATCAGGGGGATGGAGTCAGGGTCCTCCCAGAGCAGGACGAGAATGACACAGGCATCTGCTGCCCTAAACATCCCATAGACCAGCTCTCTGCACCCTGTGCCAATGAATGGATTGCTTCTGGATCATGGTCTTTGAGGCTTGGCCTTGATCTTCTCTCCCTGCCTTCACCTCCCACTTGTGCTTCATTATCACTGCCTTCTGGGGTTCCTCTGCTCTCCCCGCTATGACCACCTATAGAGCTACTATCTCAGGACCATAGTACTGGGGTACCACCAGGTCCACAAGGCCATCTGTGGTTTGTTTGTGAGGCTACCTGGGCATTTGTCAGGGCACAGAAACAAAGATGTCTGTGTCTCCATAGCTGTTCTTCCATTTTTCAGCAGGGAGCCACCTCCCTACAGTAGGCTGTGTGGTGGGGTTCTGGTACTGCAGCCCAGGTATACTTGTAAGCCTAGAGGAGAGGCACTTTCAGATTCTTATCTGGATTGGGGTGGTGAGAGAGATGGTCTTGCTGTTTCAGTCTAATTAAAGGGCTGTTTCTTTCATCCACTCCTCTCCCCTCCTTCTACCACAGGTTCCTGCTATAAACCCCTCCTGCTGGGAGAAGGCACAATGGCTTTTATTAGGAAAGAGATTCAGGAGGGGCCCAGCAGGGGCAGGCTGGAGGGGCATACCTGTTAATCTCCTACAGGGCTGGAATTCTTTCATTCAGACTTTGCAAAATGGGACTGCATGTGGCATCTTGGCTGTGGCTGGACTCCACAGCACAACAGAAATGCAAAAGGAGAGGCAGGTGCCCAGACAGCCACTGCTAGTGTTGGAGCTATCTGGGTGGATACCTCCCACTCCATCTGAGTACCAAGAATGTTGTCATTTGGCCACCCACACTCTCATCCACTTGGCCTTTCTTAGAATTGTTGGGACAAAGGGTGTGGGCATTCTTAGCCCTCTGGGGGATGCTAAGAATGTGTCTCTGCCTCCCCAAAGTTGCCAGTGGTTAAAGTCAGGCAGGACCCTCCTCACTGAGTAGGAAACTGAGGTCCAGAGAGGCAGGGGCTTGCTGTGGTCATAACAGGTTTGTTAAGATGAATCAGGCCTCCCACAAAGACATATACATGTCTGGTTCACAGACCCCTTTGAGAATGAGAAGGAAGCTCTAGACCATAATTCCAGTGCCTGCTGGGCCATATATTAAAGAATGGCAAGGCCAGTGGGAACTCAGAAGCTGGTGGATGTATACATCCTACACTCTGGCTCCTGGCTGCATTTTAGGGGGGTCAGAACTCCTAGTTTCTAGAGAAGTCAAAAATTCATATTTCTGTGGGAAGACTACTGATTTTCAAATGTTGGCTTTTAATAAAAAAATTTATAAAAATACTATGTCAGCCAAACTAAACATATCTGTGGTCAGTTACAGGCCGAGGACCATGAGGCAGAGAATCTGTACCCTGGAACAAGCACACACGACACCACTTGGAATCAAATGTCAGGGGCCCACATACCCTTGGGTGCTGGTGTGCCCAGGTGTAGCCACCCACAATGGCTGTTGTGATATGGTCAAGGGAGAGGCACGTTGGCCACAGACTATCTTAAAGGAACTTGAAAGGGCATATTACTTTTGTTTGGGAAACAGGTTAAGCAAGTTGTCCAAGCAACCAGGGGAAAGTAGGAGGAGGGTATAGGTTCATACTTCAGGTCAGGCTAGTCTAGGAAGGCCATTGTGAAGACTTGAGATGTTAGAGGGTTGAGTAGGAGCCATCAGAGATACCAAGCAGAAGAGGTCTACAAACACTTAAAGAAGAACTAACATCAATCCTTCTTAAATGTTTCCAAAAAAAGAGAATAGGAGGGAACACTTCCCAACTCATTCTATGAGATCAACATTATCCTCATGTAGAAACCAGACAAAGATGACTAGGAAGGAAAATGACAGACCAATAACTTTCATGAATGTAGATGCAAAAATCCTCAACAAAATATTAGCAAATCAAATGTAAGAATGTATATAAGTAATTATAAACCACGACCAAGTGGAATTTATCCCAGCTAGGCAAGGCTGAAGGAGCTCTGGTGACGCAGTGGTTAAGGCATTTGGCTGCTAACCAAAAAGCTGGTGGTTTGAACCCACCAGTCACTCCATAGGAGAAAGATAAGGCAATCTACTCTGTCCTATAGGGTTGCTATGAGTCAAAATGGACTCTGTGGCAGTAGGCTTTGCAAGGCTGATTCAACATTTATAAATCTATTAATGTAATTCCTCATAATAGCAAGCTAAAGAAGAAAATCTTATGATCATATCCATACATTTGCAGAAAAAGCATTTGACCCAACACTCATTCATGATAAAAGCTATCTTGACTTGATAAAGAACATCTACAAAAAACTTGTAGCTTACCTCATACTTAATGGTGAGACACTAGGTGCTTTCCTCCTTTAAATGACAAGTTAAGAGTGCCCCCTCTCAGTGTCATGGTAGAAATCCTAGCTAGTGCAATTAGGCCAGAAAAGTAAACCAAATGTATACAGATTGGAAAGGAAGAAATAAAACTGTCTTTGTTTGTAGATGGTATGATTTTCTATGTTAAAAAAAACACACCAAAACCCAAATCAATAACAACAACAACCAAAAACTCCTGAAACTGATAAGTGATTATAGCAGGGTGGCAGAATGTGAGGTTAATTTACAAAAGTCAATTGCTTTCCTACATATCAGCAATGAATAATTGAAACTTGAAATAAACAGAAGAGGAATATAATCCCACTCCATTCATTCATTATCCCATTAATTTAATCCAGTGCAGTTGTTCACTTTCCTTAAGCTCAAGTGCAGAGTCTCTGCTACAGAAGAATTACTAAATACTGGGTGGTGCAAACAGTTAGGTGCTTGGCTGTTACCCAAAAGTTTCTACTCTGACACACATGGGGTCTCCATGAGTCAGAGTCAACTCCATGGTAACTGTTGGTTTACTTTGTGCTAGTGTTGAGAGCTTCCAAGAGGACGCAGACACAACCCTGTGAAGAAGCAGTTCTTCAGACCAGTCTGGCAGACATGTTTTTCACCTTCCTTTCCCTGCTAGCACCTTTAGGTCTTGGAACAAATCACTGCTCCCCCCTCCCCCCAACACACACGCACACACCTCTCTGCCTGATGCTTGTCAGGAGGGTTAAAGAGATACAAACACAGGCTAGAAGGAAAAATGTCTAACCAACCCTCCCCACCCCTCCTTGGATACTCAAGTTGAAAGATGTACATTGCCCTTTGTATAGTGGTCAGGTAGGTTTTAGGGTGTAAAAGTAGTTGAGGAGGGATATAGAGGTCCCTTGCTTATGGAGCACACAGGGAAGAGGTTTCCATCCCACCTAACCAGCCTACCTAGTCAAGGGGGATCAGCTTAAGGAAGACCCTTTGAGCCCCTCATCTATGGTACAAACTAGGGTACAGGTAGCAGAGTCATCATCTCTATCCATGTACAAGTCAGGGGCCTGCAGCTGAAAATGGATCTTCATTTTTTCTGGTGTACTATCTGCTTCTAGTTGTAAGTAATAAAAGCTACTTTCCATGTGCTAATGCTCTGGGAGCCTCTGGAGTGTTCAGACAGATGTGATTATCATGGAATGATCACTATTAGTCCTCTTCCTAATCACCCCCTTATTATTTAGGATCCTAGAGCACCAGAGAGACAAACTATGAGTGTATCACAAGCCTTTTCATGGTTGGGATGGGTAGAGAAGCACGTTAAACAAATAAAGAATTGTGAACAATGAAAAGTGAGAGTAGGCAGGGTTCTAAGACCTTTCTTTCTATGCCACAATGATATGTGCCAAAGAAACACTGCAAGAATGAGTACACAAGGGGTGATTCTCTCTCCTTGTTCTGTTTGCCTCTTTCTTCTCTCCATATGTCTTACCCAATAGGCCCAAACACTTTAACTAAGAGGAAAAGAGCCAGCCAGCACCATGAAAAGGTGGTGTGCTAGAAAGAGCACAGCTATAGAATCAACTGGACCCAGTACAATTCCATGCCCTGTCATCTCCTAACTATGTGACCTTTGGCAAGTCTTTTCCCATTCCTGTACCTCAATGTCCTCAAGTGAAAAGTGGGCAAGATCACAAAAGGAAAGCTATGTTAGGGCCAACACACATCCCTTCCCTTCCAGAGTCCTGAATGCACAGGGGCCTATGAAAAACACAAACCCAGGAGGCGGGGCAAGATGGCGGACTAGGCAGAAGGATTGCACAGACCCTCTTCAACAAAGAAAAGGGAAACCAATTAACACAGACACAGAAGA
>NW_006921667.1:5993334-5996270 GCF_000298275.1 Orycteropus afer afer | reverse complement strand
TTTTTCTGTGTTTTCTTTGGTCTGTCTCTCAATCCTTTGATGATACATAAATATAATTCTTTTGAATTCCTTATCAGAGAGTTCCAATGCTGCGTCTTCCTCAGTGATGTGTTCTGGGTCTGTATCCTGCTCCCTTGTTTCTACCTGTTTATCTTGCTCCTACCTGTTTATCTTGCTCCTTTGTGTGGACTGTGATGGTCTGTTGTCTCCAAGGCATCATGGCATTGTTGCATTTAGATCTCTGTTAAGCGTTTGTGAAGAACAGCCAAGGGTGATTCCAGCTCTTGTTGGTGGTTTTTTATCATCAGCTTGTTGGTGAAGAAGGGTGTAGTGGCTCTCAAACAGTAAGTGAAGTTGCAGGGGTTGTAGGTTTAATTGTGTCTTATGGGGACTGTTGCTGTTTCCCACTCAGTTAGACAAAAGTTACAATTGAATAATGATCAAAAATCTAAAAGCGCATGGACAAAAAACACATTCTGTAACCACACAGGAACAGTAACCAAAAAAAGACAAGAGGGAAAAAGAAAAAGAAAATAACAAGAGAACCTGCAATATCTGGGAATAGGGCACTAAAAGAAAAAGGTAGAAAAGGAGAATAATGAAGAAAAAAATGGGAAAAAATGCAAAAAGAAAATCAAGGAATGGGGTTAACTACAAGAAAAAAGGAAAAAATAATTAAATTAAAAAAAAAATTTTCAACCAGGAACAGAGAAAAGAAAAAAGCTGAAAACTAAGACCTGGGAGGGGAAGGTTAAGAATAATAATAAAAAGGACAAAATTATTAATAATATTAGTTGTTTTGCAACAGACAAATACAGGCAAACTAATCACCAGAATAAAGAAAATGAAAAAGAAAAAAGAAAAATAAAAAAAGAGGAAAAAAAATCGGTGGAGGACAGGGCAGGGCACCCAGGCTCCGTCTGAGCACACAGACTGTGATGAAGTTCCTGTGGTCCCAGAAGGTAGGTGGGAGTGGAGAATGTCCTCACCTCTGTTCACCAAGCAGGTGTGGGGTATAAGAGTAACAAGAGGATTGTTTCACCTTTTCAGTCTTGCAGGTCCGGAGTGTCCTTGGGGTTGCTGGCAAACAGAATGTGTTCTTAAGCCTCTGGAATCTGAGAAAGCACTGTCTCTTTAAATATCCAAAATAGTCAAGCTGCTTTTAAACATTCAAAATGGCAGCATCCTCTGGACCGGCAAAAGTACACAGCTCAGCCTGCCTTTCTCTTCACCTTCTCTGTTTATTCCCCAGTCATCAGAGCAATCCTCCATGCAGTCCCTGGCTAGCAGGGCTGATTTTTAAGTTAATTCTTAGGTCCTACCACCACTCGGGAATCTCCAAGCTGTCTGTGCTGTGCTGTTTGGATTGCTCAGGATCACTGCCCGACTATAGCTCTGTCTCCTTTTTTGGTATTTTCATGCAAATTTTTCTGCTAGGTGGGGTTTAGTCCACTTCTATATCCTTCCGTTCAAGGCTCAGGGGTCCAGGATTATATTCTGTGTCTGTGTTAATTGGTTTCCCTTTTCTTTGTTGAAGAGGTTTCTGTGCAGTCTTTCTGCCTAGTCCGCCATCTTACGGAACTCTGGAGTGAATTCTTGTCTCCATATTTTTGAAACAGTCTCTTCTATAAGGACATTGTTCTGTTTTCCTCTCCACTTGGAAGTTTTGTACCTAGCACTTTTATTCCCTCTATTTGCTTTGTTGCTGGTGTCATGTGCAGATTGACTTCCTTTGTGTGTGTGTGTGTGTGTGTATAATGTTTTATGGGCTTATTTTGAGCATCTATTTCTGATTTGGTTTTAGTGTTGATGTCATGTGCCTGGTTTTGTTGTTTTCTGTTGTAGGTTCTCTGTTGGAAGAACTTCCTTAAGCATTTCTTGTAGGATAGATCTGGATTTCCCCAAATCCCTTAATTTCTGTTTGTCTGAGAATATCTTGATTTCACCCTCGTATTTGATGAACAATTTGGCTGGATATAGGATTCTTGGGAGTTCTGGTGGCATAGTGCCTAAAGCATTTGACTGCTAACCAGAAGACTGGCAGTTCAAACCCACCAGCCACTTCTGTAGTGATACCACCTTGAAAATCCAAGGAGGGGTTGCTATGAGTCAGATCCTACTCCATGGAAGTGAGTTGTTATAGAATTCTTGGTTGGAAGTTCTTTTCCTTCAGCATTTTATATATGCCGTCCTATTGCCTTCTTGCCTGCATGGTTTCTTCTGAATCATCAGAACTCAGCCTACCTGCTTGACCATTGTAGGTGACATTTCTTTTTTCCTGGGCTGCTCCCAAGATTCTTTCTTTGTCTTTGGTTTTGGAGAGTTTGATTATGATATGTCTTGGTGACTTTCTCTTGGGATCTATCCTGTACGGTGTTCATTGAGGTTCTTGGACACATATCTTTTCTTCCTTTATGACATGTGGGAAATTTTCTGTTAGCAAGTTTTCCACATTTTTCTCGGTGTTCTCCCCCCTCCCCCCCGCCTCTTCTTGTTCTGGAATTCCAATGAGGTATACGTTGTTTCTTTTCATGTCTTCCCATATATTCTTAGGTTCTCTTCATTTCTCTTAAATCTTTTGTTCTGATTTTTCTTCATACAGGCTGGTGTTAAGGGATTTATCTTCTAGTTGGGAAGTGTATTCTCCAGCCAATTCTAGCCTATTTTGTGCTTTCATTGTGTTGTGTAATTCTGTAATTTTGGTATTCATCTTCTGGATTTCTACCTGCTGTTTTTGTATGAGTTATGATTGTGTATTAATCTTGTTATTTTGTTTTTGAATGCTTTTTCTGGGTTCTCCCAGGGTACTGTCTGTGTTCTTGGTTCTTTTCAGGGTTTCCTTAAGTTCTTGTAGAGTTCTACAAACATATCTTCTAAATTCCTTCTCAGATAATTCTATTACCTCCTCTTCCTCCATATTTGATGAGATTTTGTTT
>NW_006921667.1:5982110-5992907 GCF_000298275.1 Orycteropus afer afer | reverse complement strand
GCCAGTAGTACGTTTCTGTGGTTTGGGCTTAGCTGCTAATGATGACATTAAATTGTCATTCACAGGCCCGCAGTTCAAAACTGGCAAAGACTCCAATGGTTAGGGAGGCGCTATTTTCCACCTGGTTCAGATGGCCACAAAAACCCTGTACTCTGGGCCCCTGCTTGCCACAAAGCTGTCTTGGAAGAGCTAGACCCCAGCCCCACTCTGTGACCCTGTCCCAAGGCCCGCCCACCTATTGCATACTTCCCTCTCTGCTCCCAAGTCAGCAGTGAGCCAATACCAGGCTGTTCTGACAACTGTGGTTGTGTAGTAGGGTTTGAGATCTGGGAGTGTGAGACCTCCTACTTTTTCTTTTTCTTCAGGGGTGTTTTGCTTATCTGAGATATCTTTCCTTTCCATATGTAATTAGTGATTGGTTTTTCCACATCTTTAAAGAATGTTGATGGAATCTGATTCGAAATTGTATTGAATGTATAGATTGCTTTGGGTAATATTGACATTTTCACAATGTCCAATCTTCCTATTCATTGGCATTGTATGTTCTTCCACTTACTTAGATCTCTTATAGTTTTTTGGAATAGTGCATTTTGTAGTTTCTTTTATAGGTCTTTTGTGTTCTTGGTAAGATTTATTACCAAGTACCTTATCTTTTTGGTAGCTTTTGTGAATGGTATTGATGTCCTTATTTCCTTTTCAGAGACCTCTTTGCTGGTGTAGAGGATCCAACTGATTTGTGTATGTTGATCTTGTATCCCACCACTACGCTAAATCTTTTAATAACTTCCAGTAGTTTTCTTGCTGAGTCTCTTGGGTTTTCTATGTATAGGATCATATCATCAGCAAATAAGGATAGCTTTACTTCTTCCTTGCCTATTTGGATGCATTTGATTTCCCTTCCTTGCCTTATTGCCTTGACCAGGACTTCCAATATAATGTTGAATGGAAGTGGAGATAGAGGGCATCCCTGTCTGGCTCCTGTTTGCAAGGAGAATGGTTTCAGTCTCTCTCTGCCAAGAATAATGTTGCCTGTTTGTTTGGCATATATGCCCTTTATTATACTGAGGAATTTCCCTTCTATTCCTATTTTTCCGGGAGTTTTTATCAGGAACAGTTGTTGGATTTTATCAAATGCCTTTTCTGCATCTATTGATGTGATCATGTGATTATTTTCCTTTATTTTACTTATGTGATGGGTGATGTTGATTATTTTTCTTATGTTGAACCATGCTTGCATATCTGGTATGAATCCCACTTGGTCATGAGGTATTACTCTTGATATGTTGTTGGAATCTATTGGCTAGGATTTTCTTGAAGATTTTTACATCTATATTCATAAGAGATATTGGTCTTTAATTTTCCTTTCTAGGGGTGTCTTTGCCTGGTTTTGGCATCAAGGTTATGCTTGCTTCATAAAATGAATCTGGAAGGATTCCATCCTTTTCTGTGTTCTGGAATAGCTTGAGTAGCATTGGTGTCAACTCTTCTCTGAATGATTGGTAGAATTCTCTACTGACACCATCTGGGCCAGGACTTTTTTTCTCGGTATTTTTTTTTTTTTTTTAATGACCTGTTCAATTTCTTATTTTGTTATGGATCTGCTCAAGTTTTCTACCTCAGTCTTTGTTAGTTTAGGTAAGTAGTTTGTTTGTAGAAATTTGTCCATTTCTTCTAGGTTTTCAAATTTGTTGGCACACAATTCATAGTATCCTGATATTATTCTTTTTATTTCTGTCTGTTCTGTTGTGATGTCACTCCTTTAATTTCTTATTTGTGTTATTTGCATCTTCTCCTTCTTTTCCTTTGTTAATTTTGCCAGTGGTTTGTTGATTTTATCAATCTTTTCAGAGAACCAATTTATAGTCTAGTTGATTTTTTTCTATTCCCTAGTTTCTCTGGTAGCATAGTGGCTAAGATACTTGGCTGCTAACCAGACGGCTGGCAGTTCAAACCCACCAGCCACTCCTCGGAAGGAAGGTTGGGCAATCTACTTCCGTAGTGATACTGCCTCTGAAACCCAAGGAGGGGTTGCTAAGAGTCAGGTTTGACTCGACGGCAAATAACAACAACAACATTTTCTGTTTCATTTATTTCTGCTCAAATATTTATCATTTCTCTTCTTGTGGTGACTTTAGGTATTTTTTTGCTGGTCTTTTTCTAATTGTTGGACATGTTGAGTGAAGGTGTTGATTTTTGCCATTTCTTGTTTTTTGATGTGTGCATTTATTGGTATAAATTGACCTCTGATCTCTTCCTTTGCTGTGTTCCAAACATTTGGGTATGTTGTGTTTCCATTCTTATTTGATTTAAGGAATTTTAAATTTCATTATTTATTTCTTCTATTGCCCAGTCATTTTTGAGTAGGGTGTTATTTAATTTCCATGCATTTGCTCTTTTTTGGTTGGTCTTCCTAGTGTTGATTTCTAACTTTATAGCATTGTGACCTGAGAAGATGCTTTGCAGTAATTCAATGTTTTTAAATTTATTGATGCTTGCTTTGTGGCCTAACATATGGTCTGTCCTGCAGAATGTTCCATGTGTGCTGGAAAAGAGTGTATATTTTGATGTTGTTAGATGAAGTGCTTTGTAGATGTCTATAAGGTCAAGTTGGTTGATTGTACTGTTTAGTTCTTCTGCATCTTTGTTGAGTTTCTTTCCAGTTGCTCTACCTTTTATTGGCAGTGATGTATTAAAGTCTCCCAGTATGACTGTGGAGTCATCTATTTGTCTTTTCAATTCTGTTAAAGTAATGTCCTTCCTTGTTTCTTATGGCTGTTTTTGTCTTCAAGTCTATTTGATCAGAAATTAATATTGCCATTCCTGCTCTTTTGGGAGAGCTCTGGTAGCATAGTGTCTAAGGCACTTAACTGCTAACCAGAAGACTGGCAGTTCAAACCCACCAGCCACTTCTCAGAAGGAAGATGGGGCAATCTACTTCCATAGTGATACTACCTCTGAAACCCAAGGAGGGGTCGCTATGAGTCAGGTCCATCAATGGCACATAACAACAACAACAAAGCTCTCTTTTGGTTGGCATTTGCTTGGTATATTTTTTTCCAACCTTTGATTTTTACTTTATTTTGTCTTTGTGTCTAAGGTGGGTCTCTTGTAGGCGGCATAATTATGAGTCATGTTTTCTTACCCAGTCTTCAACTCTCTGTCTGAATGTCCACTTACAATGTAATTATTGACAAATATGAATTTATTCATGTCATTTTTTATGTTTTTTGTGTGTGGTGTTGCTAATTTCTTTGTTCCATGTACATTTTCTGTGCTGAACTTACTTTGTGTTTGAATTGTGTTATCATCTCCTTCAATGCTATTGTTTTAGTATTTTCTAAATATTTGTGCTTGCTCTTCTTTTTTTTTTTATTTTGATGAAAAAGTATATTATTTTCTTTGAGGTTACCCTGTAATTTATAATTTTCTTCCCAAGTTTAAAACAGTCTTTCTTTCTTGCAATTGTCTTGACTTCCTCACCATTTAGAAGTTCTATAACTATGCCATTTATTCCCTCATTTTGGTTTGTAGTTGTCCTCATTTATCAATTGATATCTCTCATTCCCTGTTTACAGTCTTGTAAGTTTTTTTTTTTTTTTTTACTTTGAATACTTCTATAACTGGGTTGGCTTCTGGGTTGTGTCATCATGTGTGTTAATAATCAGTTGTTGTTTGGTGGTGTTGGTTCTTTGTCCAAAGGACTCTCTTTAGCATCTTTTGTAAAGTTGGTCTGGTTTAAACAAATTCCTTTAATTTCTGCTTATCTGGAAATCTCTTAATTTCACCCTCATATTTGATAGACAATTTTGCTGGATATATAATTCTTGACAGCATCTAACAACATGAACAACAACATGTAATTCTAGGTTGGAAAGTTTTCCTTTCAGGGTTTTGTATATATTGTCCCATTACCTTCTTGCCTGCATGGCTCTGCTGAGAAACCAGAGCATAGTTTTATTGGTTGCCTGTTGTAGTTAACTTTTCTTTTTTCTCATGATGCTTTTGGGATTCTTTTTTTTGTTTTGTTTTTTGGTGTTGGTGAGTTTGATGATGTTATATGTCAGTGATTTTCTTTTGCAGTCTATCCTATTTATGGTTCATTGAACTTCTTGTATGGATATATTTTTGTCTTTTGTCATGTTGGGGAAATTCTCTTCCAACAAATCTTTGACTGTTTTCTCTGTGGTTTTATTTGTCTCTTCCTGTTCTGGAATTCTGATGACACATATATTATTCCTCTTGATGGTATCCCACATGAATCTTGGGCTTTCTTCATTGTGTTTTGATCTTTTCTCTGATTGATCCCTTAACAAAGTAGTATTGAGGTATTTTTTTTTTTTTCAATCTCATCAATTCTGTCTTCCATTGATTTGATTCTACTTCTTTGTCCATTGAATATGTTCTGTATTTCTGAAATCTTAGTATTAATCCTCTGGATTTCTTTTTGTTGTTTTTGTATTGTTTCTAATTTTTAGTTTATTTTGTCATTTTTTTCTTTTATTTTCTTCCAAAGTGTTCCAGGTTTTCTTTAATTTTGTCATTGTTTTCCTTGATCTGTCTCTCCAGTCACTGATGGTACCCAAATATAATTCTTTTGAACTCCTTACCAGGGAGTTCCAATCCTGCTTCTTTCTCAAGGATATTTTCTGGATTTGTATCCTGATCTCTTGTTTCTAGTACTTTATCTTGCTATCTTTGTGTGGACTATGATGGTCTGTTGTCTCTGAGACATTGTGGTATTGTATTTATGTTTAATTTGTGATTGTATGTTGGTGTGATTTGCACAGAATTTTTTTTTCTTTATTTTGTTTTGATGTATCTTTTTGAACATTGTACTGTGCTCCTCCATTTGCTAGTTATTAGCACTTAGGCACTGTGAAGGGTTGGGGCACAGACTGGGATGGAACCCCCTGACAGTTAAGAAGCTGGGTGGAGGCAGGGGATGGCTACACCCCTGTTCACCAAGAGGGCATGTGGCACAAGAGAAACAAGGGGAATATTACACCTCTTCAGTTGTCAGTCTGCAGTGAGGTTGCTCATGCTGTCCTCAGCAGGTGCAGCCCATTCCCTGGTCAAAATCCAAGCAAGAACATCACCTGCACACACTCAAAATGGCTCAACTGGCCACTTGCAAACATCCAAAATGGCTGTGCCCTCAGGACTGCCATAAGCAGTCCACAGGTCTGCCTGTTTGCTTCCTTGCTGTTCTCCCTTGTGGTCATCAGGCACCTATGTGGTCTTTGCCCATGCAGCCTTGGTAAGCAGAGCTGATTATTAGGTTACTATCAGGAAATATTCATAATGGTTGTGCCCTCAAGACAGCCAGCAATCTGCAGCTCTGTTTGTCTCCTTACTCACTGTTTCCTTTAGGTTCTTCTACTGGTTGGCATGTAATCCACTTCTTTATCCTTCCCTTCAAAGCTCAGGGTTCCTGGATCATCTTCTGTAGTGGTTTCAATTGTTTCTCATTGCTTTCTTGTAGTTATTCCCTATGGTGAGATTGGTAATTAACTCCATGGTGGAATCTATTGGAGCAGCTGAGTAGCTGCTATAGGGATGTGGACTGCTTCCAGTACACAAGAAGCAACTTTGAGGGAGGTCTCCAGTTTTTTGGCACATTTGAACCCTGCTTATAGCCATTATTCAGCAGACTGCCATGTTAACCTGTTGATTTGGGGACTTTTAGTGGACTGGAATTAATGGCCTGCCATGTGGTTTGGTAATATCAGGACTGTGCCTTTTCATTTGTCGAGGTTGGGTTTGTCAGCCTCAGCAGCCAGCAGCTGCCTGAGTGAAGAAAAGCCTCTAGCTTCAGTGGGCTGGAAGCAAGAGGCAGAGCTAAAGCCAAAGGTCGAGAGGCCTTTACCCAGCCCCTAGAGCTGGCACTTTGAACTTGGACTTATAGCCTCCCAAACTGTAAGAGAATAAACTCTTGTTTGTTAAATCCATTCCATTTGTGGTATATTCCTCTCACAGTGGCATGAGGTAAACAAAACCTTCTACCATGTGATCTACAGTGTCATTTCCATCACCAAAGCATATATTCCAACTACCAAAGCTGCTTCCTTCTTTCCAACTTTCACATTCCAATCATTAATAATTATCAATATATCTTGATTGCATGTTTAGTTAATTTCAGACTGCAGAAGTTGGTAAAAGTCTTCAATTTCTTCATCTTTGGCTTTAGTGGTTGATGCATAAATTTGAATAATAGTAGTATTAATTTGTCTTCCCTGTAGGCTAAAGGATATTATCCTACCACAACAGCATTATACTTCAGGACAGATCTTGAAATGTTCTTTTTGATGATGAATATGACACCATTCCTTTTCAATTTGAAATGGCCAATATCAGTCCATTTTAGCTCATTAATGCCTAGGATATAAGATAATCAGTATCATGGTTACACTGATATATGAAGTGGATGTTTGCTGTTGAGCAGAAGCATTTGCGTTCTGCAGCAAAAACTCAGAAATGCTTACTGAAAGAATGAGTGAACACTCAATAGGGACCCGGGCCCCATCTTGGGCTCCAAGTGTCACTAACTCCCTGTGCAACCTTGGCAAGCATCTCCTCTGTGACATCTCCTCCACCCATGGGCTCTGGAACATGATTCTCAAGAGAGACCTGTTGTCCACACTCTCAGTGCATATACTGATGAACCACAAATATGCTCTCAGACCAATCAGTGCTATTATCACTTAGTTAGGAGAGTAGGACCCTGGTCCAGATGTGAGGAGAAGGCAAGGAGGCCACAACACCCTGGCTTCAGCTGACAAGGAAGGGACAGTAGTTGCCTGGGGCCTGGGAGTGGGAGATGTTCTTTGAAGACAAGGAGTCCTTGCTGGGAGTGGGAGAAGATCCCAATGCAGACAGAAGTTCTTTTTTTCCAACAAGTTCCTCCTTCTTGGAACCTTGGCCTATTGACAGAGGGCTTAAATATCCAGACTCTTTAAACCACAGAAATCAAATTGGTCTAAGTTAAGTCAGATCAAAACAAGCAAGAGACTGTTAACTTTTGGAAGGAGATCTCCAGTCCTGTCTTCCTAAGTGCCTCTGGGTGGGTTTGAACTGCCAACTTTTTGGTTAGTGGCCTAGTACTTAACCACTTGTGTCACCCAGGGACTCCTGAGCTTTAGTTTGTCCATCTTGAAAATGGGCCTGTCCTGAGAACTAAATAAAATAGTCCATCCAAAGGGCTTACATGTGCCCTCAGCCAAAGGGCCCCAAAAGGGAACAATGTTATTCATTCATTTGAAGCAATGTTCATTGTGTCAAAGGTCCTCCAGTGGCATAGATGATAACAGCCATAAAACTCTATGGAGTACAGTTCTGCTCTGACACACATAGGGTCACTTTGATAGGAATTGACTTGATAGCAACTGGTTAAACTAAGAGTCAGAAAAGAGAAGGTACTTGTTCAGAGTCATGAGTAAATGGTAACACTGAGATTTGAACCCCAGTGGGTCAAACTCAATACTTTTTCTACAAAGAGGAAGAAAAGGGACAGTGGGACTCCAGCTTCCAGAACATGACAAGGGGCCAAAGTCTTGTCTTCCTAATTCTTTCTACCAAGGTACTCTTAGGTCACTCTTCTTCCACTTTTCTCTTTTCTTCTCCAGAATTTTCCTCTTTCATCAATCGTACTCTTACCTTGGAACACAGAAAACAGAAGAGGCCCATTGGGCAGAGTGTGCTGGGGAAAAAGGGGTGCACAGAGAGAATCTCCCCACAATTTCAAACTCTGACTGTGACATGGACATCTGGGCAAGGGGCTGTAGGAGGAAGGAAGAAAAGAGTAGTTTCCCTTCAAAGGGATTCCTGCCTTCAGTTCCTGAAGAACTCTAGTGTTTATATCACTGAAGACAAGACCCAAACATACCAAGTGTGGTGCCCTTGCCCAAACCAAGAGCCATCCTCAGAGACGCCGAGAGGACATCTGTCATCCCTGACTGCAGAGCAGACTGCCTGGCAGCGACTGCTGAGAGCCATTCATCATCTGATCATCAACCATAAATACACAAAATAGAATAACTTGTGTTCTTTGTACAGGTTTTTTAAACACAGACAACACAGAAAAGAAAGATAAAATCACCTATCACTTTCCCTCAGCATACAAAAAATGCCAACCTCGTGGCCACTGAGTCAATTCTAACTCATGGCGACCCATGTGTTACTCAGTAGAACTTCTCTGTGAGTTTTCTTTTCTTTTCTTTTCTTTTTTTTTTTTTTTTTACATGTTTAGCTGAGATTTATTCTCCATATAATAGTAACCAATAAGAAAAACAAGTAAACCTACCCCAAAAGTATACATTTCATGTAATGTTGTTGTTGTTGTTAAGTGCTATTGAGATGGCTCTCACAGTGATCCTATGTACAACATAGGAGGGAAGGAATACACAGTCCTGTGCCATCCTCACAATCTTTTTGCTATGCTTGAGTCTGTTATTGTGCCACTGTGGCAATGCATCTCATTGAGGGGCTTCCCCTTTGTTTGCTGACTCTTGAATTTACCAAGCATGATATCCTTCTCCAGGGACTGGACCCTTAGAAACATGACCAACATGACGTTAGATGAAGTCTGGCCATTCTCACCTCTAAGGAACATTTCTGCTGTGCTTTTTTCAAGACAGGTTTGTTCATTCTTCTAGCAGTCCATGGTATTTTCAGTATTCTTTTCTCTCTTCTTATAATTTTTATTGTGATTTTGGTGAAAGTTTACAGAACAAATTTGTTTTCCATACAGCCGATCGTACACATTTTGTCTCATGACGTTGACTACAATTTCCCACAATGTAACAGCTCACTTCCCACTTCTCTCCATAGTTACCTTTTCTCTGTGTCCATCCCTCCCATGCACTACTGCCTCCCAAGCTGTGTCCCTGTGCATACACTTATTTTCAGTGTTTTTTGCCAATAACACAATTTAAATGCAATGATTCTTTTTCTTCGGTCTTCCTTATTTGTTGTCAAGGTTTCACCTGCATATCAGGCTACTGAAAATATCATCACTTGGATCAGGCATACCTTAGTCTTCAAAGTGATGTCTTTGCTCTTAAACACTTTAAAGAGGTCTTTTGTAGCAGATTTTCCCAGTGTATTATGACATCTGATTTCTTGATTACAGCTTCCATGGGTGTTTGTGGATCCAAGTAAAATGAAATCTCTGACAATTTCTTTCGTTTCTCCATTTATCATAATGTTGCTATTGGTCCAGTTGTGACGATTTTTCTTTTCTTTATGTTGAAGTTTAATCCACACTGAAGACTGTAGTCTTTGATTCTGTGAGTTTTCTTGGCTGTGATCTTTGCAGAAATAGATCGCCAGTCCTTTCTTCAACAGCACTGGTGGGTGGGTTTGAACTGCAAACCCCAGGTTAGCAGTACCCAAGGTTAGCAGTACAATGCAAGCCATTTGCACCACCCAGGAACCTACTTACTCCACAGCATTTTATTCTGACAAATTTCAAACACACAGAGAAGTTGAAAGAATTGTATGAAGAGCATCCACGTACCCACCACCTAGACTCTGCAGTTCACGTCTGCTCTGCTTCCTTGATCACAGATCTGTCCATCAAGTTGTCTTATTTTTTGCCACATTTCAAAGTAAGCTGAAGAGAACAGTATACTCCCCACTAAACTCATCAGCATGAATATTATTGGAATGAAATCATCATTTTTTAAAAAAATATATTTCTTGTGCTTTGGAAGATGGCATCATACAGATAATATGCATGATCACTCCTTCTTCCAACTGAGACCCAGAGCAACTAGGTAAAGCAGATACTGGAGTTATGAGCAACTAAGGAGAAGACAAAGTGTTAGATCCAGTGAAGGCAAAGAAAGAGCAGATTAAATGTCTGGGAAAAAGAGATAGGCATGCCCAGCCAGCAGAGACAGAGAGAAATCATTGGAAATACAAAAGAGGTGGAGGAGGAGGCAAAGTAGAGAAGAAGGAAAAAAAAAAAAAAAAAAACTCACAGGACCCACAGGCACTGAGAACTCAGAATAGCCACACCAGGAGTTTTTGAGGTGAGCGTGGACTTTGAGGGGGAGGAAGACCTTACTGGGAAATGGATAGGGACCACCCTTGGCTTGGGCTGCCACAGAGTCTGGAGCAGAGTGGGAGAAAAGGAGGATAAGTGCCCTTTGAGTAGGTGGAGCCCTGGAGTGGGTTCATGGCAATGGGTTTGGGCCCATCATCTGGAAATCCTTGTGGTTCAGCTTGAATCTGTGCACTGGTTTTTGCCATCTTCAGCAGAGGCCCCCAAAAGGACCCAAGCTGCCCTGCCCATGCCTGCATTGCTGACTAAATTATCTTGCCCCAAGCATGGAAAACTCTTCCTGCCTTTCTATCCTTGGGTTTGCTTCTGAAGTTTTGTTTGTTTGTTTTTCCTTTATTTCTCTTTTTCCTTTTCTCCCTGCCTCATTCAACAAGAGGAACATGTTAAACCTCTACTAGGCAACCATAGCTACTAAGCAGAGCATGTCACCCAATAGACTGGTAACCCCAATAGCTCCTGCACCACAGGACCAATGACAGATGGTAGGCAACACCTGTGGGTCCTAACACCAAATCCTATTCACAAAAAACAGAAATTTGCACCCAAATCCCCACCAGTGATTAGACCAACACAGAGAGACATGGAGAGTGACCCAGTGCAGTGGAGTTAATAACCTAAGAAGTACACCTGCTGCATACTGCCAGATATAGTAAAACATAAAATCAGGGTGAAACAAACCAATACATACCTATCAATTAAAAACAACAACTTCAAAATGTCTAGGAAACAACAGA
>NW_006921667.1:5966465-5980463 GCF_000298275.1 Orycteropus afer afer | reverse complement strand
CATTACTAGGTATATATCCTAAAGAAGTGAGAACCAAGACAAGAACAAATATATGCACATCAATGTTCATCACAACACTATTTACTATAGCCAAAAGATGGAAACAACCTAGGTGCCCATCAACAGAAGAATGGATAACCAAACTATGGTACATACACAATGGAATACTATGAATATTAAATACTAAAGAATAACATAGAATCTGCAAAACACTGCATAATGTGCATGAACTTGGAGGACATTATGCTGAGTGAAATAAGTCAATCACAGAAGGATAAATATTGTATTAGTCCCCTATTGTAAAAAGTCAAGGAAAGGTTTATATATGGAAGGACATTTTCTTTGTTGGTTATCGGGGTGGGAGGGATGGGGAGTGAACACTGGTAGATAGGTAGAGACAAGTATTGATTTGGGTGAAGAGAAGGGCAATGTACCAAACATGAGTGATCAACACAGTGGCATTGAGGAAGAAGAAGACATAGGTGCATGGGTGCCAAAGGAGCAAGGAGGCTGCATCTTCTGACCTCCTCTAACTCCACAAGAGCAAGACAGAATCATCATCAGTAGCCTAAGGCCTATTCCTGTGAAGCCAGACATGCCATCTCCCTCCAGCCCTTTCACCAACCCTGACACCAACTGTTCCTCCCACAGCACCCACCATCTCTCTGCTGGGTTTGATAATTTGCTGCAGTGGCCACACAGAATTCACAGATTATGGAGTTTATTAGGAAAGCAACAGGCTACAATTGAAGTTCAGGAACACACTCAATATCTCTCAGCCTGCTGTCTCTCAGCCAGCAGTCTCTCTCAGCCTCTCTCCCAGCAGTGCATCTCTTGGTGTCTCTCTCAGTAATGTGTGTCTCTCAGGAGCGTGTTTCTCTCAGCAGCACATCTTTCTCAGCCAGCAGTCAGAGAGACTCCTTCTGCCTCTAGAAAGGCTCCTTTTGAGCCTGACAGAGTGACCACTAACCAATCCCATCATCAGAATTCTATACACCTAAGAGAGAGTGAACTTCCCAGGAGATTGCCTTGTGCTGGTTCAACAGAAATACCCCATGTGGATAACTTTAACAATCAGGAGCTACTCAGTTGCTCATGGCAAATTCCACCACAGAGTTTACAAAGACTTATGGCTAGAAAAGCCACACTGTGTAATTTAGTACATTGCAATGGGAGATACAGACAACAAAGATGAACCCCTTTGCATCGAGGAGGTCAGAAGATGCAGCCTCCTTGCTCCTTTGGCACCCATGCACCTATGTCTTCTTTTTCCTCAGTGCCACTGTGTTGATCACTCATGTTTGGTACATTGCCCTTCTCTTCAATACAATTCTTCACAAATACGGTACTGTGTTGTCAATGAAGGCAAACATTGATATATGGGTGGATAGATGTGTGGATAGGCTGAACTACTAGGTATGTTATGCAGGGGGAGTGTTCCCAAGAAGCATGTATAAGGTTGGTAGACAATGTTTCTACAAGTGTATTTGTATGTTCTGTAAGAATTCCCAGGTATATAGTAGAGCTGATAAGTCACTTCTCAGCCACAGTCAGCTACTGAGAAGGAGCAAGTAGTTGGACTTGTGGGTTCGGGACCATGGTTGTAGTGGTCATCAAACTCAATTGGTATAACAAATTCCACAAAAACATAGTTCCATATCCTACTTTGGTGAATAGTGACTGGGATCATAAAAGCTTGCAAGGGGCCAATTAGAAGCAATGATAGGCCTCTCCTTGTCCAAGGCAAAGAAGAATGAAGAGAACCAAAGACACATGGCAACAACTAGTCCATGTGACTGGTACATCATGTAACCCTCAGCCTATATGACTACAAGACTGAAGAACTAGATGGTTCCCGGCTACCACTCTCAACCACTTGGAAGGGGATCTATATAGGAGATCCTGAATAGAGTTGGAGAACAATGTGGAAGAAAACTCATAATCATAAATAAATAAATAAAAGGGACCAGGTTTGCAGGTCTGATGGAGCCTGGTGGAACCCCTGAGTTTATGGCCCCTAGCTGCCCCTCAGGTCTGGAATTGAATCCATTTCTGTTTTCTGTGGCTTCCAGCCAAATAAAAGACAGGCATATGAGGTGAGCATTTACATTAGGTAGATATACTCCTTGGAGAGATCAATCATGGGAGAATAGAAGGGCAGTGTATGCACAGGGAGACAGTTCAGAGGGGGCAGGAGTGCATGGGAGGGAAGACACAGGGAAGAGGTAACTATGGGGAGGAAGTGGAAGGGAAGCTGTTCCATTGTGGGAAATTTCAGTCAATGTAATGAGACAAAGTATATGTGAGCTGTTGTATGGAAGGTGAATTTGCTTTGTAAACTTTCACCCAAATCACAATAAAAATTTAAAAAAATGCTCATAAGAAATGTACATAGATAAATAAGGGAGTCAATCTGCAGACAAGACCAGCAGCAAAGCAAATACAGGGAATAACAGTTTTAATTACAAAACTTCGAAATGGAGAGGAAGACAGGACAATGACTTTATTGAAAAGACTGTACCAAACTTAGGGAGATAAGAATCTATTTCAGGGTAACCACAAAGATAATTAACAATCCTTCTAAGCAAATTTAGAAAAAAAGAAAAACATAAAGGCTTAGTAAACACAAAATCAAAAATAATGAAAAAAAGAGATAAAACACCTGATAACAAAATGAACTCAGACAGAAAAATAGTTGGAACATGGAACTCACCAACAGCACAGCAAAAACACAATAGAACAACAGCAATAAATTCATACCTATCACTAATCACACTCAGTGTGAATGGACTAAATGCACCAGTCAAGAGAAATAAAGTGGCGTATTGGATAAGAAAAGAAGACTCATTGATATGCTGCCCACATAAAATAGACTGATAAAATAGACTTCAAAGTGAAAAACAACATAAGGGACAAAGCAGGACATTAAATGATGCTGAAAATTGACCAAGAGGACATTACCATAATAAATATCTATGCACCCAATGAAAAGGTTCCAAAGTACATAAAGCAAATGTTAACTGAATTGAAAGGAAAAATAGACAACTCTGCAATAGAAGCAGGCAAACCTCAGTCTTCATGACCAGAGACCAGAAGAACTAGATGATGCTCAGCTACCAATGCCAACTGCTTGGAAAGGGATCAAATCTGGAGATCCTGGATAGAGTGGGAGGAAAAATGTGGAACAAAATTTAAAAACATACAAAAAAATTACTGGTCACAAAGAGACTGGTGGAACCCCCGAGACTATGGTCCCAGGTTACCCTTTGGGCTTAGAAATGAACTCAGTTACCTGAAATGGCTCTCAGCCCAACAGTGTAGAAAGATCTACATACAGAACACCTACCCCAGGTCAATGCACCCACCAACTCTAGGGAGATGCACCCCTTGGCTTAAGTAGCCATGAGACACCCTCACATAGAGGGAAAGCTGGACAGACAGGAATGCATAGATAAGAAGGGCAGAGGGTGGAGGTGGTCACAGGGAGGAGAGAGGAGAGTTTTTAATGGTTGGTATGGTAATCAGAGCTGTGAAATCAGATGTGCATTAATTGTTGAATGTAAAACAAGTTTGCTGAATAAATTTGCACCAAAGCACAATAAAAATAAATTTTAAAAAATGTTTCTTATAGAAATTTTCAAATAGAAAAAAATGGAGTGAAGAGTATAATGAATAACCACTTGCCATCACCCTGCCTCACCAATTGTCACTATTTTCCCCATCTCCTTCATCAATCTCTAACTGTCCTTTCCTCTTTTTTTTTTTTTTTTTTGCTAAAATTCATACTTTCTGAAAAAAATTTTTACTTTAAAAAAAATACAAACTTGCAACCATCATTATAATAATTGATTCAGGTGAGAATCACCAGTGGATGCTAAACTGTGGGCAACAGCATATAGAAAGATCATTCAGAGGTGACTTACTAATTACAAATGGGAAAAAGTATCTTTGCAATGGAGAAATCTGCAGACACCACCTTAACTATCTGATCAAAGTTAGCATCACAAATGACAGGACAAGTTGATTTTGTGTGACTCCTGGTATGATGCACTAAGAAGAATACAGCATCACTTCTGTGATATTCCAAAAAAATACATAAGCTCAATTAAATCATGTGAGAACACTAGACAAACCCAATGAGGGATTGTGGCACAGTGAATTATTTGATATGGCTTTTCGAGCCATAGTCTCTGTAACTCCCACTGCATTACTGGTTGCGACCATGCAAATAAGGTGTATAGAACTCTGATGTTGGGATTGGTTAGTTTTGTCACTCGTCCAGACTTAAAATGAGTCTTTCTAGAGGCAGAAAGGGGGATCTCACTGCCATCAAGAGAGAAGAGCTGGAGGTGAACTAGAGTGGGTCCTTAGACCCAAGATCCCTGCACTGGACCTTCTTGGCAGAGATGCACAGCAGAAAGAGATGCTGCAACAGAGAAAGATGCTGTGGCAGAGAGGGACACCTGGCAGAGAGATGGTCGCAGTGGAACCAAAAAGCATGAGACAGAGAGGCCAGCTTGCCTGGCCCACAGAGCAAGAAAACTGAGTGCCCTTGGGCAGGAGACTTGCTGGTGGAGTGGAGTACATCTAGGTGTACCTATTGGCAGAGTTAAAAGAGCTTAGTAACACTTGCCTGAGTAGGGCAGAGGCCAGGCCGAGAGGCCAAGAGCTAGAGAAGCATGTCTGAGGGCACAAAAGAGGGGAGACTGTCCTGACTGAAGAATTATATTCTGAGTGAATTCCTGAACCTTAAATGTAGCCTGTTACTTCCCTAATAAACCCCATAATTGTCAGTTCTGTGTGGCCATTGCAATGAATTACCCAACCCAGCAGAGAAGTAGTGAGTGCCGTGGGAGGAGACGGTTGGTGTCAGAATTGGTAAAAGGTGGCATGGCTGGCCTCATAGGAATAAGCCATGTGGTGCTGAAGGTGATTCTATCTTCCTCTTATGAGGTTAGACGAAGTCAGATGATGCCACCTCCATGTCCTTTTTGTAGGGATATTGTACAAAACAACTGATCAACACATTCTAAAAAATATCAAGACCATGAGAAACAGAGGAAGGCAGAGGAACTGCCCAAATTAAAGGAAAGTAAAGAGACATGACAGCAAGATCCAAAGAGTGATCCTGGTTAAGGTCACTTGTTAGGATCAATGCAAAAAGTTGTAAAGGACATTGTTGGGATAACTGGCAAAATTTAGATATGGGCTGTATGTATACTAGACATATCTATGCTAAATTTCCTTAACTCGATCCTTATACTGTGTTTAAGAGATCTTAGGAGAACACACTAAAGTAATCAGGGATAAACGTTATGACGTCTGCAATCTACTCTCAAGTGGCTCAGAAAAGCAATTTCAAATACACATATATGATATAGATGTTAACATATATATATATAATCATGAGAAGTGGGAGAGAAAATACATATGAAGAAATGTTAACAGTTGGTGAATCTAAGTGAAAGGTATATGGAAGTTCTTTTTTTTTAAAAAAAAAAAAATCCTACAAATTTTCTGCTGGGTTTGAAATCATTTCAGAATAGAAAATATTTAAAATAAAATATACATGACAGAAAACTTTCAAGCTGTTCACAGATTGTGCATGTGCAGGTGGTCTCATCTCCTTCTGAGCCCTGGTTACTCAGCCCTATCACCTTCTTCTTCAGGACAACAAATGCAAATATAAAAATGATTATGTATCCTGCTTTTTCCTGTAACATTATATCATACTTCTCCACATTATAAACATTTCCTCAAAAATATCAAATTTAATGTCTTCTATCACTCTGCTAATGATTTCTTTAGCCATTCCCCTGGGTTGGAATTTGTGTGTCTTTCTGCCAAATTGTAAATAACGCTGCAATGAACAGCTTCACACGTTCCTCTTTGTCTCTTTGGGCAGATTCCAAGGAGCAAACACAGGGCAAAGACTGCTGGCTTTCAAAGGCGCTTGGCAGGTCCTGATGAGTTGCATTCCGGCATTCCAGAAAGGTTGCACCAATGAGCATGCTCACTGGCATGGGGCCCCTGCTCCACAACTGCTCCACAAACTCAGAATTATCACTGGCCAAACCCAGAAGCCCCAACAGATCTCAGTGTTTTACTTGCATTTCTTCATTACTGGTATATCCATTTTTGTGTTTTCTTTCTGTGCATGGTTTGTTTGCATTCCTTCCCCATTTTTCTAGCTGTCTTGGTATTTTTTTGTATTGATTTGTGGTGGCTATAAGGAGGAAGATGAGTGGATGCACATGCAGTGCCAGAGCCATGCAGGGAGTGTGTCTGGGCCCTGCAGCTGTGCAGACAAGCTGGCTCATGCTCCATCTGCCTTCTGTCCACTGGCTGTGCGCTGACTCCTTGGTCTTGGGTGTCTTAGCTCCTCCTCTGTGAAGGTGCTCCTGCTGTGCAGGGTCAAAGTGAAGGCCTATGCATTAATGCATGCACAGTGCCCAACTCATACTGAACACTCAAAACATTATGATTACTTTTGCCTTCAGGAAATCAACCCTTTACCTATTTCATGCCAATAGACAGTTACCTTCCTGAAGACCAAAAGGGGCACAACCTGCATGCAGTTAGCATGTTGGCACTCATAGAGGACTGTTCCCAAAGGAGTGTCTACCACTTTAAATGGTCCTCAGAGCCATAAAGATAGGCTTGGTTGGCCCCAGATCAAAACCCAAATCAGTCCCAAGGAACTTTTGAGAGATGCATTCTGGTGTTACCCAGCTGAGACTGATGTCCTAGGGAGGGAACTTCATTCCATTCTGCACCCTGCCTCCTCATACCTTGAAAACAGGGCAGGAGCTTTGCCCTCAAGGAGGGGTCTCCTAGGCCCACACAGACTGCATCACCCACATGGAGAGGGGACAGGTGGGACTGTAGGAGGTCTCTTGTCTGTGAGCCAAAGTGAGGCTCCAAGAGGTGAGGCTCTGAGAGATGAGGCTGGGCTTCCACTTAGCTTCAGCCCACCCCTGTTTCATTCCTTCCAGTGACTCAGTCAGGGAGGGGCCTGGTGGCGAGAAGTGTTTTCTAAGCTGGAACCACCACCAGTTTAGAACCAGAGAGGGCCTTGCAGGGACCACACTTGCTCTGGCTGTCTGGCCCAGCATTGATCATCTCTCAGCCTCTGAGAAAGTGGCCTGCAGTTTGCATTTGGCATCTTGGCCTGAACTTTGCCACTGCCCTTTAGTGGCTCCCACAGCATCCCACCCCAAGATGGCCCTCTTGGTGGCACTGAAACAACTCCAACCTCTGCTCATTTACACAAACCTCTGTTGGTCTTACTTTAAAAATCAACCACCTGAGTGACTTGTTAGAAACCTTTCCCATCTTTGAAAATCCTACCACAGAGGATGCTGTTGGATGATGGTTGCTACTGCATCATTGTGTGAAGAGGCATCCTACACAATACTAGTGCAGGGTCCCAGGCTGAGCCTTCTGTCCACAAAGATGGTGCCAGCAGAGTGTCTTTGCCTGTAGTATGGTTCCTGGTCTGCAGCCCAGGCAAATCATACACCCAGGCCTCATGAATCCCAGGCCCAGGGCACTGGCCTGGCCTTGTCCAACAGCTGAGCTAGGAGAAGAGCTACCTCTGTCAGGACTGCCTGGCCTCAGGGATTCAGGGTCCTGCAAATGGGGGCTGGAGCTGCCAGGAGAGGAGAGAGCTTAGAAGCAGGGGCCATAAAGCTGGGGAAAGGGTCACAGACCTGAGAGAGGTGTGTGCTCATGTCCACACCAAAAGATGTTGATGGCAACATTATTTGTAACAGCTCCAACCTAGAAACAAGCACAGGTCATCTAATAGTAGAGATGGATCAATTGTGGTGGCTGTGGACTACAACACACTATGGAACAGAAGGAACCTCTGCTACATGTAACAACTTAGGTGAATCTCATACGGTTAAGTAGAAAAACCTACAAAAGGCTACATATTGCCCAGGTCCATGTACAGGAAGTTCAAAACAAGGCAAAACTTAGGGTGACAGAGTCAGAGTTGTAGTGCCCTGGAGGATTGGTGGGGAGCCTTAGGGTTGGCTGTAGTCTATACATTCACCTGGGCTGGGGATACAGGGTTAAAATCCTTGTAAAAGTGCATCAAGTGCAAACCAAAACAATAATGAGATACCATTTCACCCAGCATTAATAGCAAAGTTCAACAAGACAGAAAATAAATGCTGGAGAGGATGTGGAGAGGTTGGGACTCTCATACACTGCTAATGGGACTGTAAAATGATACAAACACTGTGGAAACCAGCATGACGATTCCTTAAAAAAGTTGAAAATAGAAATACCTTTTGATACAGCAACCCCCATTACTAGGTATATATCCTAAAGAAGTGAGAGCCTGGACACGAATAGATATATGCACACCCATGTTCACTGCAGCACTATTCACAAAAGCAAAGAGATAGAAACAACCTAAGTACTCATCAATGGAGGAATGGATAATCAAACTGTGGTACATACACACAGTGGAATAGTATGCAACACTAAAGAGTAATGTAGAATCTGCAAAACACCACATAGTGTGGATAAACTTGGAGGACATTACACTGAGTGAAATAAGTCAATCACAGAAGGACAAATATTGTATCAGTCCACTATTGTAAAAAGTCAAGAAAGGGTTTATACATGGAAGGGAACTTTCTCTGTTGGTTATGAGGATGGGGTAGGGAGAATTCCTAGATAGGTTAGGGGGGAATATATATATATGTATGTGTGTGTGTGTGTGTATATATATATATATATATATATATATATTATTAGTGTATATGTATATATTATTAGTGGTTACCAGGGGTAGGAGGGAGGGGAAAAGGGGAAGTTTTTGTTTGTGGGACATTGACTTTATGATAATGGTGGTGGTATATTTTGGAAAAGGATGCAATAATGGTGACACAACATGACAAATGTCATCTATGTCCCTGAGCTATTGTTCTGGTTATCTAGTACCACTCTGACAAGAACACACCACACATGGGTTGGCTGAACAAACAGGAGTTTATTCTCTTACAGTTAAGGAGGCTTTAAGTCCAAATTCAAAGTGCCAGGCTCTAGGGCCTGTGTGAAAACCCCTCGACCTTGGGCTTCAGCTCTGCCTCTTGCTCCTGGCCCATTGAAGATAGAGATATCTCTTCACTCAGGCAGCTACTGGCTGCTGAGGCTAACAAGCCCAAGGTTGACAAATAAAATGGCACAGTCCTGATGTTACCAAACCACACAGCAGGCCATTAACTCATGTCTGTTGAAAGTCCCAAGGTTGGCAGAGCATGGTAGGCTACTGAACAATGACATGGCTGCATACAGTGTTCAAGTGTGTCATAAGCTAGAGACCATTCCCAAAGCTACTACTTATATACAGGAAGCAAACCACATACCCAAAGGCAGCTACTCAGCTGCTCACAGTAGATTCCACCATGGAGTTGATTACCAGTCTCATCATGGGGAATACTACATCCAGCTTCCCAGCCGCTCAACTAGGCCTAGCCAAATTGACATACAACTTTAACCACCACAGCTATAAACATGGAAGTGTAATGTTGGCGAATGTCTTGTCACCACAATAAGAGTAAAAACAAAACAAAGCAAAAACATTTAAAAGAAAAAGTGCATTGAGGTGTGCACTCAAGTTTATATACTTTTACCTGTGAAAGTCCTAGTGTCTCCTTTCTACCCTCTCAGACCAAATTATCCCAGGTCCATCCCTATAGCCCAGCCACCTGCAGTCCTTCACTGGCCCATCCCTTGCCCTTACCTCAGCCTCCCACATACATTTCCTGTAGGCCAACCTTATCACATTGCTGACTATGAGTCCAAGAAAATGAGGATGCCACCCCCACAGCCAATTCTGTCACTCTTTTATACACACACAGCCATAGGGATACTGCTAGGCTGCTCTCCCCATCTCCTGGTGGAGAAGGAGGTGGAATGCATAGCTGAGAAGACATCTTGGCAGATGGGGATGGTGTAGGAGAGGAAGAAGCTGTTGTCAGCCCCCATTCAGCCCATGAGCTTCCTGCTCAGGGAGTCTAGGAGGCATGCTCTGCTGACCCATGTGGTGGGGTGACTAGCACCACAGCCTTCTTGATAGTCCTGGCTCTGGGCCAGACCCATCTAAGTGCCTAAATGGGAGTGGCTTCTCAGGACCAGTGGACAGAGTGGTGTTCACTGCTGGTTGTAGAACAGCTTCCAAGGGCCCAGTGAGCATGGACTCAGCCAGTTCCTAGCAGCTTGATGAGGGTAACACTTGGTTCTATGCCAGTGAGGCACCCATGGCTATCCCCCCAATATTTGATGAGGAGGTCCAAGTGGGGCACTTCCAACATGTCCCCAGGCATTGCTGGATACTTGCACTTAGAGGGCTGGGTTTGTGCATTGGGGTAGAAGGCAGTCTATGCTCCAGAAAGTTTTCCCCCAGCCAATCAGGAAGGGGCCACACAGCACAGGTGCCAGGAGCAGTAAGTGAGGTCTTAAGGGGGTTTTTAGCGATAAGGTATGTTTTAGTCATCTAATGATGCTATAACAGAAATACCACAGGTGGATGGCTTTAACCAAAAAATTTATTCTCTCACAGTTTAGGAGGCTAGAAGTTCGAATTTAGGGCAATAGCTCTAGGAAAAGCCTTTCTTTCTTTGTTGGCTCACATTTTAGGAGGAAGGTCCTTGTCTCCTTTCAACATCTGTGGGAACAGCCTTCCTTGGAGATCTCCATGTGTTTTGGTGTCAGTTTTTCCCTTGGGCCTAAGAGGTTCTCAGTTCAGGGACCCTGGGTCCAAAAGGCATTCTCCAATTCTAGATCTTCTTTCTTGGTGGTAGTAGGTCCCTCTCTCTCTTGTTATTTCTTGTAAGATAAAAGATGATGCAGTCTACACCCAAGGGAATCTCTCCTTCAGATCAGGACTGGGCCTGATTAAGGGTATTGCATCCCACCCTAATCCCCTTATTGCTTATTGGCTGATCACATCAGATCACATCATGGAGGATGATTACCTCATTATATTACCACCAAATTACATCATTCCTTAACAGTCAAACCACTGAGAATTACTGCCCAGCCAAACTGACACGTATCTTGGAGGGACACAATTCAATCCATGATAGGGATGAGATATTCCAGGGAGGGTGGGGGGTGGGGGGGGAAAGGCAGGGGCATTTTGACATCTGCTTTGGGAGTTTTCTTGAGTGACAAAGCTTGAAAATCAGATACAGGTCATGAATCCTCTGGAAAGATGCCCATGTGCACACTCACTGGGATTTATGCTCCAAATTCATAAGGTGAAGCAAAAGCCATGGTGGTCAGTTACCTCTCACAGCCCCTTCAACAACCCAGAATAGAGACTGGCTCGGTGACCAGAGGGTGGCTGCAGATTACTGTGCCACCGGCTGAGCCCAAGTGCACCGAGTGGTGGTACAGAAGATGATGAAAAACAGACTTTCAGACTCAAGTTTCTCACTGGCACAGCACTGAGTCCACAGGCTGAGAGACAGGGACAGGGAACAGGAAGAGGAGAACAGTAGGTTCTGCTCCTGCCCCTTCAGGCTAGGCTCAGCAAATTTGCTTATTGATTGGTTAACACAGGGCAGCTCGTTTGCAGTGACTGTAAAAGCCATGTGTTTGTCTTTTTTTAAAAAAATGTGCTTTGGGTGCAAATGTACAAAGCAGATTTGTTTTACATTGAATAGTTCATGCACATTTGATATCATGGCCCGATTATAATCCACAACCATAAGAAACTCTCCTTTCCTCTCCTCCCTGTGCCCTTCTTATCTATGCATTCCTGTCTGTCCAGCTTTCCCTCTATGTGAATGCTACTCCTCTGATGTCTCATGGTTGATTGATCTACAGGGTGCATCTCCCTGTGTAGGTGTTCTGCATGTAGGTCTTTCTACTGTTGGGCTGATAGCCAATCCACAGAACTAAGTCCATTTCTAGGCCCGAAGGATAACCTGGGACCATAGACTCAGTGTTGTAGGAAAACAAGGTTCTTACCCCCTGTTGCAAAGAGCCAATGATCACAACAGATGAAGTGGGAAAGCAAAAGATTTATTGAGTATCGATACCATACCCAGGGAGACAGAGAATAATTTGTCTAAAATGTCTGTCTCCTCAATAAAGGGGTAAATATGATTATATAGGGAAATGAGAAGGGGGTTGAAGATTCCTTGGACTGCAAGGAATGTCTTTGTTCTTCTCTTCCGCAGTTACTCCAGACTCAGCGTCCCTCTTCCCAGGGTCATTTTGCTTCATAAGTTACAGTTCTCAGACAAAACCTGTCTTGGAAGAGGCTTATACTTAGAAGAATGCATAATTGAAAATAACAAATCTAAAGAGCTCAACATTCATAAAGATGTTGGCTATTCCATTTGTTTAAAAGAAAGCAAAAGGGAGGGAAAAATAGCAAGTTAGTTGCTATAATCAATGTTAAAGTTCTGTAATTTTCAGTGATGGACCTGTTTGGCCTTTCACTTCAGCCTTCCACAGTTCCCCTATTTCTGAGGTTTCACAATTATGGGAAACAGGGAGGTGGTCTCCTTCTTAGGCTACTTCCTGCTCTATGGGGGTGACAAGTGGTCAATTCTTCAGCGGGAGAAACTGATAAAAACTAATAACATCTTGTTGTATAAGTTCACTAGTAATAGGTTGTGTCTTAAAGAGATAAAATATGCAAGTAGTCTTGAGGGCTTTGGACATTCCATTGGAGGCTACTTTCATCAAGCACAAGACACAAATATATAAGATTACTACTACAAGGCCTAAAGCAATTAAGGGGGTGAGCCAAGAGCTCAGGTGGAGGTCTCCATCTACTTCCTTGGTGCCAGGCCCTGGTTTTGCCCATTCAGTAACTTTATGGATAGCATTCAAATTAATTCAACTTCCCCAGAAGTATTTATCCAAGCACATGTCTTATTTATAATAGCATATACCCCACTGTGTCTGGCAAAAAGAAAACCCAAGACTATATGGTTATTTAAAACAAGCTCAGCCAAGGATTTAAGAGAGGCCTGTTGGGCTCCAATGGCCTTGTCCATCCCCATGACCAGGAGGTGGAGGGTGTCTGATAAATTTTGAATGAAAAGTCCTATATGCCTAATCCTTAAACTGGAAAGGATAGTTCTTAAAAAAAAAAAAAAATACCACCCAAATCCAGTTTTATCTAAGACTGGATTAATTTCTGTTTCTGGTATGCCTAATGATGCAGGGTTTACAGAAAAGAGGTCTCACTACTTCCTGACCTAGGCTTCTGGTAAAATATAGAAAATAGAGTGTATCCTAATAAGAAAGGAGAGGAAACCTAAAATACATTTTCTACAAAGTGGATCCCTGTAAGGTATAATAAAAAAGAAATTATTCACCTCTGAACAAAAAAACAGTGTCTACTTATCCATTGGTGGGGCTTCCTTCTAAAGCCACTTAAAGTTCTTCCAATGGAATTGCCTCTCAGTGTTCTGAGGGACTGCACCAGATGGGCTCTGCTGAGTGATCTTCAGTTCAGAGGCAGTCTTAATCCTCCTTTGCCACTCACTTTCACCGTGGTAGGAATGGACAACAAGATTTCATAGGGGCCTTTCCACTTTTCTGTGAGGTATGTAAGGTCCTCAGGATTCCAGTCATTCACATAGTCCCAACTCCTGGCTTGACCACGTGTAGAGGGACTTCTGGAAGTGGGCTATAGGTCTGAGAAAGAGTATTAGCCTTCCACAATGTCTGTAAAGTTTGCTCTGTTATCTGCAAATACTGTTTTATAAACAGGTTCCCTTTTCCAATGAATTTTCCTGGCCCCTAAACCCACATCAGCATTGGTATAATTTAAATTGGTGGCATTTAGGTTTTAAGCTAGGGGTTCCCATACATCATCTCAAAGGGACTTACTTTCAGTTCTGTTTTTGGGGACAACTCTAATTCTGAGCAGGCCATGGGGAGTATTTGTTTTACCCAATTTAATTGCTTGACATAATTAAGCTACATGAGACCTTAAAGTTTTTTTTTTTTTTT
>NW_006921667.1:5958862-5962775 GCF_000298275.1 Orycteropus afer afer | reverse complement strand
TATGTCTCCTTTTTTGGTATTTTCATGCAAATTCTTCTGCTAGTTGGGGTTTAGTCCACTTCTAGATCCTTCCTTTCAAGGCTCAGGGGTCCAGGATTATCATCTGTGTCTGTGTTAATTGGTTTCCCTTTTCTTTGTTGAAGAGGGTCTGTGCAGTCTTTCTGCCTAGTCCACAATCTTGCCAGAACCCAAGTCCTTAAAGTTTGAATAATCCTTTCTACTTTACCACCAGATAGCAGTCTCCAACCAGCATAAAACTTTCACTCAAATATTGAGTGTACAAATGCACAAATGTTGATACACCAACTGGATTATTATGCCAGGAAATGGGTTCTGTTGTTGACCCCAATTGTCTGGGGAATTTTAGATCTAGGAATAATCTCGCCCAATAGTCTTTTGACCACTCCCATGGCTTTCTCAGCCCTGCAAGGGAAGGCCTTTTGAATCTGTGTATAACATCACCTTTTGACCCTGTGCCATTCACAATGCCTGGATCATGGTGATTAGGTCAGCCATCTGCACTGGTGTTCCATGAATGAGCATCGTCTGTGCTTCCAAGACCTTGGTAAGGCTGCTAATTGTGTAGCCCACTTTCCATTGTTTGTTCTCCATGAAGCTACTCTCATCTATGAAACAGGTGACATCAGATTTGCCCCGTGGCTGGTCAGAGAGATCTGGCCTGTTGGCAGACACCAAGCTGAGGGTCCTGACACAATCATGATGAATGGGGTCTGCTTGGGGCAGGGTTGCCAGGTTTAGGCTAGTTGCTGGCTAGATCTGCACATTTGGCTTCTTTCCTATGGAGGCCTGATATTGAGAAATTCTTGCTCAGGACAGCCAGTGGGTGGCTCTTGGGTCCAGGACTGCCAGGACTAAATAAGCAGTGTAAACCTGGATGGCCTATCCTAAAGTTAGCTTATCAGCAGCTTTCAGCATCATCACTGTCAGTGCTGTCACTTCCAAGCTGGCAGGGCAGCTCTGTGTCACAGGATCTAAAGTTTTAGAAAAGTATATCACCAGTCTTCTCCAAAATCTCAGGAACTGGGTAAGAATGCTGGCTGCTATGCGTTCACAAACAAATCAAAAGACTTATGTAAATCTGGCAGTCCTAAAGCTGGGGCCTCCAGTAAGGCCTGCTTTAATTTATCAAAGGTCTGTTCCTCTAATTTTCCCCACAGAAAGAGGCCAGTCTCTTTCTCCTTCCAGGAGGGAGTGCAAGGGTTTAGTTAAAAATCCAAAACTAGGTATTCAAATCCGACAAAATTCTGCCATACCTAGGAATCCTTTAAGCTGTTTGTGTGACTGTGGTTTTGCTAGCTGGCAAATGGCTTGCTTTCTCCTCAATTGCAATTTCCTTTGTCCTTTGTTAATGACATACCTCATATATGCCACTTTTTTTTTTAACTGTCTGTGCTTTAGTCTTAAAGACTCAATGGCGCTTTACTAAATGTTCAATGCCCACTGCTATGTTTCTTTCAGTTTTCTGAATTTTCTTACTACTCTCAGGAGCACTCTGTCTAATAAACATAGTATTATCTGGGCTTTCAGGAGCCAAATCTGTGCAATTTGAAGGCTTTGAAAATTCTCTGTAAGAAAGTAGAGAGATCCTCATCCTTCTTTTGCCTAATCTTATATACCTTATTCAGACTCTTAATTTTGGGAGTTCCATCTCTAATTTCTATTAAAATACAGTCTCTATCATTAAAAGCTTTGCATAATCTCCTCTGTCATTTGGGTCCTAGCAGGGGTCCCATAGTGGCATGTCATTGTCCAAAATACATGTCACCTGTTGTGATTGGGCATCTCTGAACCTCTGTGCTTCCTCTCAGGCACAGCTCATCACCAATCTCTGTTCCTCTGGAGTTATCAAAGTAATCAGGAGTGACTGGCAATCAGTGCACATTGGGTCAAAGGAGTTAAAATAAAAGTCAGCAGTCCATACATTTTGCCTGGATTCTTCCAGTACTGTAGAGTATAATTCCTCCAATTGTATAAGTCAGATGTGCTAAAAGGCACATGCACCCTAACCACCTCCCAAGGGGATCTGGCAAAGTGGGCATTGTCCCCTAGCCATATCCCCATGGCCTGGCCCAATTTCTGGCCCTTTCTGGATCAAATCAGGTCCCTGATAGGGCGTTCCCTGCCAGATGTGGGGAAAGGAAATTAGGGAGCCTTTTGCTGGTAACCTATCCCCCAGGGCTCCCACTTAAAAGTAAAGTCTGGTTCTGGCGGATACAGATGAGGGTGGTATAGAAACTTAAGGGGTTATTAGGATCCTCTACTAATAGGAGCTCTGGTAGCATAGTGGCTAAAGCACTTGACTGCTAACCAGAGGTCTGGAGGTTCAAACCCACCAGCCACTCCTCGGAAGGAAGGTTGGGCAATCCTACTTCCGTAGTGATACTGCCTCGGAAACCCAAGGAGGGGTCGCTATGAGTCGGGGCCGACTCGACGGCACATAACAACAACAACAACTCTGGTTAATACTGGAGAAGGAGATAAAGGCTGCTTTCCTTTAGTAATAGCCTGAACATAAATCTTACAAGCTTGTTGAGTTTCTTTATCATTGTACAAAGACATAAAGGTCTCTATTTTCTTGTTTCATTTCCTAATGCAGGAACAAAACAAATGTAATTGCAAAATAGTATTACAATTTACTGACCCATAAGGCAGCCAGAATTTTTGGTCTCCTAGTTGTTATTGTGGTCACACAACTGTGCTTAAAAGACCAGACTTTTCCTTTTTCATGGGATCATAGCCAAATTTGTTTCAATGTTTTAAAATACTTTTTAGAGAATTGCAGTCTGGCATACTCTGGCTATTACCCGTCTGAAAACTAGTTATAAAAGAAACAGCATCAGAAAATCAGAACAGAAAAGTCAGCAAAGAGGTTAGTTTAATGGTCTTAACACTTACAGCAGTAAATATTGCTTTTACTTCCCCTGCTTATATATTGGGTGCTGCCACCTTCAACACAGACAATCTGCTTGGATTCTGGGTGCCACCCTCAATGCAAGTTGAGCAACTTCAAAGTTGGTTAATAATAGCCAGATTACAAACTCAAACCTCTGATCAAAACAAATGTAAGCTTACCTGAAGCAAGATTCCTTCACTGTCTCTCAAGGAGACACTACTGGATCCAGGCCAAGTCTCCCAAGTCACAGATTGTAGGCTCTTTGGAGAAATCTCTAGGGGAGGATGGTGGCAAGCATTCTCCCCTGCCTTGGTGGGCATGAACTGGCCGCCAAATGACACCCCTGTCTGACTATCCAGGAAAATGCAACCATGAAACTGGGTCCAGGTTCTGTCTGGTGCAGCTGACAGAACCATAGATTCAGGCTGAGGTAAGGAAAGAAGCTCTATTTGAAAAACTGACATTAAGGAATGCCCAAGACTGCTGTCACCAAGGGAGTTCACTGGGGCTTCATGTTACTTTTACCTTTAAACTTCCTGTAGAAAAAATAAAGGAGGAAAAGAAAAGAGGGGGGTCCAAGTGTGAACATCCAAGGAGAGGGTGGGTAAAGTGAAAATATCTCTGTCAAAAAAACACTGGTTTAGAGGAGCTTAAAATTTTCTGTCTCCACACATGAAAGCCCCTCTGACAAATGAAACTAAGTTCTCTAAGTGTAATTCTTCACAAGGTCAGCAAATAATAATATGAGCTTGCTTTGCTTGCTTTCAAGTTATCAAGAGGTAGTGAGAACATGAGATAGTGTTGTTGTTGTTGTTGTTGCTGTTAAGTGCCGTTGAGTCGTTTCCGACTCATAGCGACCCCATGCACAGCAGAACGAAACACTGCCCTATCCCGTGCCAGCCCCACAATCCCTGCTATACTTGAGCTCATCATTGCAGCCACCGTATCAATCCATCTCGTTGAAGGCCTCCCCATCTTTCGTCGACCCTCCACCCTACC
>NW_006921667.1:5955255-5958067 GCF_000298275.1 Orycteropus afer afer | reverse complement strand
AATTCCCATTCTTCTCAATGTTATCCATAATTTGTCATGATCCACACAATCAAATGCCTTTGCATAGTCAATAAAACACAAGTAAACATCTTTCTGGATATAAAAAAATAACATATAGACAATTTATACTTTATACATTAAAAAAAAAACCACACAAACTATTTCAACAAAAATGAAACACACAAACCACTCAAACAAAAACAAAACACACAAATCATACAAACAAAAACAAATCCACACTCACATACCAGATGCTCCAGAGAACCTGATCCCAAAATAGTCCCACCAGAAGCAAGTCAGCCTTCCTCTTATGAGGAATGATGGAGGCAGTGTTCCCTCATGGGATGGTCAGCTAAGCCTGCCCTTCTCCCATGGTGGAGAGGTCTATTGTAACTAGGGGTGAGCCTCTTCCGTCCCCTTAATCCTGGTCCTGTGTTGCCCAGGATAAATGGAGGGGACTTACTAGAAGCCAGCACCCGAACTTTTCCTTTGCTTTCCCTCTTCTATGTGAAATAGCTGGTAGTGCTGCCTGCAGACAGAGTGAGCAGTCTGCCTGGGAAAAGAAAATGCCAGTAGCTGCATAGAGTAGACCACCCATGCCTCAGTCAGGGACAGGGCTACCATGTCTCAGGGGGCAGAAATTCCACCTAGGGACACCATAAATCTGTTGTAGGAAAACAAGGTTGTTACCCCCTGTCGCAAAGAGCCAATGATCACAGCAGGTTGAAGTGGGAAAGCGAAAGGTTTATTGAATATCGATACACAAGGAGACAGAGAGAATCACTTCCCTAAAATGTCTGTCTCTTCAATTAAAGGGGTAAATATGATTATACAGTGAAATGAGAAGGGGGTTGACGATTCCTTGGACTGCCAGGAGTGTCTTTGTTCTTCTCTTCCCTGGTTACTCCAGACTCAGCGTCCCTTTTCCCAGGGTCATCTTGCTTCGTAGGTTTCAGTTCTCAGATGAAACCAGTCTTGGGAGAGGGTTATGCTTAGAAGAATGTTGCTATTGTTATTTTGCCATCGAGTTGGCCTTGTCTCATAGCGACCCCCCCTTGGGTTTCCGAGGCAGTTATCACTACGGAAGTAGGATTGCCCAACCTTCCTTCCGAGGAGTGGCTGGTGGGTTTGAACCGCCCGCCTCCTGGTTAGCAGTCAAGTGCCTTAGGCACTATGCTACCAGAGCTTAGAAGAATAGATAATTGAAAATATCAATTCTAAAGAACTCAATGTTCATAAAGAGCTTGGCTATTCCATTTACTTAAAAGAAAGCAAAAGGGAGGGAAAAATAGCAAGTTAGTCACTATGATTAATGTCTACTTTAATCAGGCCTGCTAGTCTGTTAAAGTTCTGTAATTTTCAGTGAGGGGTCCATTTGGCCTTTCACTTTAGCCTTCCACATTGGGGGTTCCCCCAATCTCTATCCAACCTGTAATTCTGGTCATTTTTGTGTTTTTGAATTTTGTTCCACACTTATTCTCCCACTCTAATGAGGATCTCCAATTTTGACCCCTTTCTGAGTGGTTGGTATTGGTAGCTGGGCACAACCTAGTTCCTCTGGTCTTAGGGTTGTGAAGGCTGAGGTCCACATGATCCATCATATCTCTGGGCTATGATTGCCCTAAAACCAGACCTTGATGTAAAGATTAGGTGACTGTAGCTTATGGGGAGCAATGCCAAGAGGTGCTGCAGAGGGCAAAAAGGTGAGACAGGGAAGGCAAAAGTATGCTGGCAATTGGAGTGCTATGGGACCTGTGTGGAGGGACGGAAGGGGATCGAGCCTTTATCCACCTACCTTGCTCTCAGGTCACTCTCTGCACATCTGGCCTCCCCTGGGAGCCGAGCATGCTCAGGCAGAGAGCCAGACTCACGTGGTGAGAGGGATGCCCTCTGGAGCTGTCAGTGACCTCAGGTTGGACTGGAGGATGGGGGCCACTGCACCATTGTGCATATATATGCTAGGAACCCACTAACCATCTGAACTTTTCCCAATAATTTTAGTAGGTTCATGACTTTTATCCTCTTAAAACTCATTCACTGATGCCAGGTTAAAAACTCCTAGAGGAAAAGGACTTGGTCTCCAGCCCTTTAATGTAACTATTGGAGTTGACAGCACTAGTAGTGGCTTCTCTTTCTCTACTACAGTGACCCCATCTGCAGAGATGTCTTTGTGGCCATGCCTTCCCCCTCCTTCCCCTACCACCTGGCCAAAAGTTGAGGAAAGAAGCTTCCCAATGGTCTTCTTGTGTATAAGAGACAGTATCTCTTTCTTCCTTGGACTCAGGGTAAGGAGGTGTGTGACAAAGTTGGCCTACAGGAATGTGTACATAATGGTTGAAAGAAGGGCAAGGGTGGGCTAGTGAGGGACTGCAGGTGGATTGAGTCATAGGGAAGGACATGGGAGAATTTAGTCTGAGAGGGCAAAGGAGACACTAGCAGAAGCAGACTTCTGAGAAAGTCATGGATAACTCAGAGTCATTCTGGAATCATCTGGATGATCACAGAACAATCTGGATGACTGGATATTCTCTTCTTAAAATAATGACCTTGTCTGCTGCAAAAATATTTGTAACCTACAGACTATAACAGACAAAGGGTTAAAGCCTATTATGTGAAAACTTCTTGCAAACCAATAAAAACAAGCACACAAACAAATAGCAATTTGGAAAAGGGCAGGAGGAGGCAATAGGCAGAAGAAGAGGAACCGACCACCTACCAGCTACCACTGTCAACCACTTAAAGGGGATCTATGTAGGAGATCCTGGATAGAATGGGAGAACAATGTGGAACAAAACTCAAAATCATTAAAAAA
>NW_006921667.1:5940032-5955078 GCF_000298275.1 Orycteropus afer afer | reverse complement strand
ACTCCTTGGAGAGATCAATCATGGGAGAATAGAAGGGCTGTGTATGCACAGAGAGACAGCTTGGGGGGCAGGAGTGTATGGGAGGGAAGGACACAGGGAAGAGGTAACTATGGGGAGGAAGTGGGAGAAGAGCTGTTGCACTGTGGGAGATTGCGGTCATTGGCATAAGACAAAGTATATGTGAACTGCTGTATGAAAGATGAATTTGCTCTGTAAACTTTCACCCAACTCACAATAAAATTAAAAAAGAAGAAGAAGAAAAAGAAGAAGAAGCACCGAAGCCATCAAACACACAACCATCATACTGATCTCCCTTAAAGTGGGATTGTTGGATCAAAGGGAAGCACATTATACAACTTCACAAATTGATAGATATTGCCAAATTGCATGCCAAAGAACATTTACCAATTTACACTCTCACCCATAGGATATGGAAGGGCCTCTTTCCCCATACCTTGGCAATACCAGGTATTCTCTTTTAAAATTCCTTTATGTGGTCTTTTGTCTTGGTTCTTTGGAAAAACTGTTTGAGAGATTTTCCCCCTGAACTGAAGGAGTTACTTTTGCCCTAATTTTCTACCCCAGAGGGTTTGTTACTTTCATCCAGGTTGACTGACATTTCCTGGGTAGATTATAAACAATTTGTGGTTTGACACTGTGTGTCTGGTCCTGGGCTGCAGCCCACCCTGTGATTGGTATGTACCTTGCAAGAATTGGTCAATAGACTATGCAAATGAAGTACCTGTAGCCTGCTATGCAAATGAAGTGTCTGAGGCCTACCAAAGAGGTGATTTATCAGTTTATGGCACTCCCCTGGGAGGGGCTATGCCTTTGCATATTTATAACTAGAGGATTGCCTGTATGTATACTTCCAGCCCCACAGAGGGTTTTGAGACAGAATCAGGAAGAGTGTACAGGCATTCCAGGACTATGAACGAGTTTCCTTCCTATGACTGTCTTTAAGTCTAATTTGTCCATAAGTTGGAAGAGTTGAGTATGGTTTGTATGTTACATTAGTTAGTCAAATGGTTGTCTTAGTATACAGTATATAGTGTCCCTTTCTATGAATAAAAAAATCAAAGAAACATTTCCAGATACATTAAAAAACCTTTAATATAATAATAAAGTAATAATAATAATAATGTTTCGAGGCACATACAGCAAAGTAGTCCCCTTTTTTATTATGAACCATTGCACATACTTCAAATTTTTTAATATAATAGACTTTATGGGGATTGGTTCTTAACTACAAGGGTTGTATGTAAGTTGGACATTTGCATTTGTAACCTGGGGACTACCTGTATATATACTTTCAGCTCCAAAGGGATTTTTGATACAGAAAAAAGAAGGAAGAGAAGCAGAAGGAAGAAAGAAGAGAGAAGAAAGTAGAAGCAGAGAGGCAAGGAGTCTTCTAAAGATCTGTAACATGGGTCAAGGGCTATAACACTGAAGACAGTGAGAGGCTCAAAGGGGCTCAGCAACAGAGTCTGAGGCAACAGAAGATAGGGCAAAGAGGCGTCTGTCCCGACAGGTCCTAGGGGAGTCTGTCCTCAGAGGGTTGAGAGGAGGCCTGCACAGTCCAGCTAAGAGACCTGTCTTGCACAGAAGAAGGGAGACTTTGCCTAAATGCTTTCTAACTCTGATCTCAAGTTGTACCCTATTACTTCCTTAATAAACCACTTAACTGTAAGTATGGTCTATGAGTTCTGTGTTGCTACTGCAATGGATTATCAAACCCAGAAGAGAAATAGAAAGTGCTGTGGGGGGGACAGCTGGTGTCACAACTGGTGAAAAGTTTGGAGGGTGGAAGTATGTGTGGCTTCCATACCATGGGATTCAGCTTTGGGTTGAACCTGGTCATCATCCTCCCTGAACTTAGGTTCTGATGCTACTACTATTAATACCACTATGCCTCTTTTCATTTCATTGAAGGATTCTTAGGGCAAAATATTGAACAATGCAGGCAGCACCAAAAGAAGATAGAAGGAATATAGAGTCACTGCACCAAAAAGAATTGGTTGACTTGCAATCATTTCAGGAGGTAGCATATGATAAAGAACTGGTGGTACTGAAGGAAGAAGTTCAAGCTACACTGAAGGCACTGGTAAAAAACAAGTCTCCAGAAATTGACTGAATACCCATTGAGAGAGTTGAACAAATGCATGCAACACTGGAAGCATTCACTTGTTTATGCCAAGAAATTTGGAAAACAGCTACCTGGACAACCAACTGGAAGAGATCCATATTTGCTGTTCCTTCCAAAGAACCCAATGGAATACAGAAATTATCGAACAATATCAATAATATCACAGGCAAGTAAAATTTTGCTGAAGATAGTTCAAAACTGTTACAGCAGTACACCAACAGGGAACTGCTGGGTTCAGAGGGTACATGGAATGAGGGATATCACTGCTGATCTATGATGGATCTTAGCTGAGAGCACAGAATGCTAAAAGATGTTTACCTGTGTTTCACTGAGTATGCAAAGTTATTTGACTGTGTGCATCATAGTAAATTATAGATAACATTGTGAAGAATGAAAATTCCACAACACTTAATTGTGCTCTTGGTCTGCACATAGACCAAGAGGCAGTCATTTGAACAGAACAAGGGGACACTGCATGGTTTAAAATCAGGAAGTGTGTGTGTGAGGGTTGTATCTTTTCACCATACTTATTCAATCTGTATGCTGAGCAAATAATCTGAGAAGCTGGACAATAAGAAGAAAAACACGGCATCAGGATTGGAGGAAAACTCATTAACAACCTGTGATATGAAGATGACACAACCTTGTTTTTGGAAAGTAAAGAGAACTTGAAGCACTTGCTGATGAAGATCAAAGACTGCAGCTTTCAATACGGATTACACATCAATTAAAGAACAAAAATCCTTACAAATGGACCATAAATGAACAACATCATGATAAACAGAGAAATGTTGAAGTTGTCAAGGATGTCAAGGACTTCATTTTACTTAGATCCACAATCAACACCCATGGAAGTAGCACTCAAGATCAAACAAAGCACTGGACAAATCTGCTGCAAAAGATCTTTTTAATGTGTTAAGGAGCAAAGATGTCACTTGGAAGATTAAGGTGCACCTGATCCAACCATTATATTTTCAATAGCCTCATATGCATGTGAGAGCTGGACAATGAATAACGAAAACCTAAGAAGAGTTGATGCCTTTGAATTTTGGTGTTGGTGAGTAATATTGAATATACCAATGAACAAATCTGTCTAAGAAAAAGCCTGCAAGGATATCTGCCAAATTGATGATGGTTGTTGTTATTTCCAGTGAGGGCAGGAAAGGCAGGGGATTCATGTACAATTACATAGTTTATGCCCTTTGCAAATGTGTCTGACCTGTCTGTGTTGTATTCTCCAAGCTGGGAAACTTCAGGGCTGAGTCCTTCAGAGGGGGCACTATTTGATAAGTCTCCCCAGTATGCTTTATGGACAGATGTATGCCCTGGGGAGAGGCCCAAGACCAAGGATGGTTAGAGGATGTTTAACAGCCTTTAAAAAAAAAAAAGAAAGAAAGAAAGAAAAATATTTCTAACGTACTTCTATAATCACAGGAGCTCTGAGAGTGTAGTGGTTAAAACGTTTGGCTGCCAACCAAAAGCTTGGTAGTTCAAATCCACCAGCCACTTCATGGAAGAAAGATGGAGCAGACTGCTTCTGTAAAGATTTACAGCCTTGGAATCCCTAAGACGACAGTTCTACTCTGTTCAAAAGGGTCACTATGAGTCAGAATCCAAAAGGATCACTATGAAGCAGAATTGACTCAGTGTCATTGGGTTTGGTGGTTTGTTTTTTATAACCACACACATAATACAAAACAAAAAAAACCACTTTATGTTGTTTTGGAGTAGTACGGACCCAAGTTTGAGCTCTGGCTCCATTGTCATGAGCCATATGATAGTAGCAAGTCATGCTCCCTCAGAGCTTCAGTTTGTTTGTCTGTTATATGGGAAGAGTGGGTGTTAGCATTTTTGTCTGCTTAGTGCCAGCAGTGACTAAGTTCCTGGGAAGCCACAACACCTGCACCTTTTAGCCCTACCTTAGGTCTAATGACACACGTGGGGCCTGGCCAAGCAGGCAATATCCCAGGGTCTCTTTGAATCAGGTCAAAAGAGAATATACGTAGGGGAAGGGTAGTGGGGAATTATCGCTGAAGGAGTACTGAGTGTCTGTTTGGTGTGACAAAAAAGTTCAGGAAATGGAGAGTTGTGATGGTTACACAACATGGTGGATGTAATTAATGCCACTGTAATGTACTAGTGTCAGACTTATCTACATCCATGAGGAGGGATGAAAATCACCATCAGAACAAAGCTGATTCCTAGGAGGTGGAGATCAGGCATACATCTACTCTCTGAATTCTTTACCATTTCTGACATCAGCTTTCTCCCACCCCTGTCTACCTACAGCACTATCTACTTCTTTGCTGCATTTGATAATTTGTTGCAATGACCACACAGAACTCACATATCATACTCAAGGTTATGTGGTTTATTAGGAAAGTATCAGGTTACACCTTAGGATCAGGATCAAGGAGTAACATGATACAACTCAGGAGACAACAGGCAGTCAATCAGGACAGGTTCCAACTAGGGCAACTATCAGCTCCTTCTTGGCTATGCCCATAGGATGGCCCTTCTCTTAACCATGCCAGCTGATGGTACTTCTATTGGTTTTCAAGCTATCTTGTTAAGGGTCTTCCTCTTTTTCATTGACCCTCTACTTTACCAAGCATCATGTCTTTCTCCAGGCACTGATTCCTCCCGATAACATGTCCAAAGCACGTGACACCCAGTCTTGCCATCTTCACTTCTAAGAAGCATTTTGGCTGTACTTCCTCTAAAACAGATTTCTTCATTTTTCTGATTCAAAGAAAAAAAAAAAAAAACAACTCCAAACTCACTGCTGTCGAGTCAGATCCGACTCATAGCAACCCCTCCTTGGATTCCTATGGAAGTACGTTGCCTAGTCTTCCTTCCAAGGAGTGGCTGGTGGCCTTCTGGTTAGCAGTCAAATGCCTTAGGCATTACACCACCAGAGTTTGGTATAGTCAATGTTATTCACCAACACCATAATTCAAATTCATTAATTCCTCTTCAGTCTTCCTTATTCACTGTCCAGCTTACACATGTATATGAGGCTATTGAAAATACCATGGTTTGGACCAAGCGCACCTTAGTCCTCAAAGTGACACCTTTGCTTTTTAGCACTTTAAAAAGCCTTTTGCAGCAGATTTGCCCAATCTAATACATCATTTGATCTTTTGACTGCTGCTTCTATGAGCATTGATTGTGGGTCCAAGTCAAATGAAATACTTGACAACTTCAAGCTTTTCTCCATATACCAAGACATTGCTTATTGGCCCAGTTGTGAGATTTTTGTTTTCTTTATTTTGAGGTGTAATCCATACTGAAGGCTGTAAGTCTTTGTTCTTCATCAGTAAGTGCTTAAAGTCCTCTTCACAAAACCATAAAATTCTTAGAAGAAAATGTAGGGATGAGGCTGTGGGACTTAGTGTTTAGCAATAAATTATCAGATAGGATAAGAAGAGTTCAACAAGCAAAAGTTAAAATAGATAGAGAGACCTCATAAAAATGTAATACTTTTGTATGTTAAAGGACTTTATTAATAAAGTGGTAAGACAACATACAGATTGAGAGACAAGTTTTAGAAACCATATGTCAGATAAGGGCCTAGTATCTAAAAGATGTATAGAACGTCTATAACTTAAGAACAAAAAGACAAACAACCCCATCAAAAAAATGGGCAAAGGATCTAAACAAACAGTTCACCAGTGAGAATATTCAAATCATCAATGAGCATAAGAAAAGATACTAAACATCACTGACATTAAAAAAAAACTCAAACTCATGGCCATTGAGTTTATTCTGACTCATAGTAACCCCCATTGGAATTCTAAAGCTATAAATCCTTATGGAAGCAGACTTCCTATTCTTTCTTCCATGGAGCAGCAGGTGGGTTTGCACTACCAACCTTGTGGTTAGCAGCCAAATGCCTTAACCACTACATCACCAGAGCTTCTCATTGGCCATTGTAGTTGTTGTTGTTGTTAGGTGCCGTCGAGTCGGACTCGACTCATAGCAACCCCTCCTTGGGTTTCCGAGGTGGTATCACTATGGTAGTAGATTGCCCAACCTTCCTTCCGAGGAGTGGCTGGTGGGTTTGAACCGTCAGCTTTCTGGTTAGCAGTCAAGTGCCTTAGGCACTATGCTACCAGAACTCCATAATGAAATACTAGCTCATCCCTATTTGAATAGCAAATATAAAAAAACAGAAAACAATAGGAATAGGTGAGGTTTTGGAGAAACTGGAAACCTCATCCACTGCTGGTGAGAATTTAAAATGGTACAGTCACTGTGAAAACAGTTTGGTGATTGCTCAAAAGGTTGAACACAGACCTACCATATAACTCAGCAATCCCAATTGTAGATACAAATACCCAGAAGAAATGAAAGCAGGAACACAAACAGAAACCTGCACACCAATGTTCTTTGCAGCACTTTTCACAATAGTCAAAAGGTAGAAACAACTGAAATGTCCATCAACATATGAACAGATAAACAAAATATGGTATATGTATACAATGGAATATTACTGCCATAAAGAGAAATGAAGTTCTGATGCATGCCACAATATGGATGAACCTTGAAAACACTATGCTGAGCAAAATTTTTTTAAAAACCAATCTCCCTGTGATTGAGTTGATTCTGACTCATAGCATGCCTATAGGATAGAGCAGAACTGCCCTATAGGATTTCCAAAGCTGTAAATCTCGGCGGAAGCAGACTGCCTCATCTTTATCCTGCAAAGTGCCTGGTGGTTTCAAACTGCCTGCATTTTGGGTTGCAGTTGCAAAAGTATAAATACTGCATGATCTCACTTACATGAAACATGCAAACATATAGAAGCTAAAGATTATTAATAGTTGGCAGGGTGGGAGGGAAGGAAAGAGGGAAGGTTTTTGTTTTGGGGTTATTGGGTTTATATTAATGGTGGTGTAATATTTTGGAAAGGGAGCTCTGGTAGCATAGTGGCTAAGTCACTTGCCTGCTAACCAGACGGCTGGCGGTTCAAACCCACCAGCCACTCCTCGGAAGGAAGGTTGGGCAATCCTACTTCCGTAGTGATACTGCCTCGGAAACCCAAGGAGGGGTCGCTATGAGTCGGGGCCGACTCGACGGCACATAACAACAACAACAATATTTTGGAAAAAGAATAGCAATAAGATGGCATCATACAAAAAGTAATCAATGTCATTGAGTTGTAAATACAGAAGTTGTTGTGTTGGCAGATGTTTTGATATATGTTGTGGTGTGTATTTTCACTACAATTAAAAAAAGAGATAGAGTGTGAAGAGAAAAGGAACACGGCCTATATGTGGCCAAAAAAACAAAACAAAAACAAAAACAAAAACAAAAAACCAACTAACCCACTGCCATCAAATCAATTCCAACTCATAGTGACCCCTATTGGGTTTCCAAGGCAGTAAAACTTTAAAGAAGTAGATTGCCCTGTCTTCCTTCCACGGAGTGGTTGGTAGGTTTGAACTGCCAGCCTTCTGGTTAGCAGTCAAATGCCTTAGGCACTGCACTACCAGAACTTCATATATGTGGACTAAAAAGCCCAATTCTGTGACTCTTGCTGGGATGGGAAGAGAAACCCCTCCCAATGAGGGCTGTGAGCCAGAGGGTGTGAGTGGAGCTACCCTGAAAATGGAGACAACAGGAGGGAAACAGAGCCAAGACTGGGGGAAAAAGGAGGCACAATGCATCACTCAAGTGTCCCAGATGGTCTTTCTGTCACCTGGAAGAGGCCCATGCTGGTGGTCCCTGCCAATTACCTTCAGACTTCACAGAGGTCTCAGCAACACCCCCCCCCCCCGAAGAATTACATGTGTGCAGCGCTCAGCTACTGAGGGGTAGGAGTAGTTGGGCAATACCTACTTTTCCACCTCTCAGTGTTTGACATTGAGGTGTGGTCTACGCTGGCTCCCAGGGCTCCCTGGCAGAATGGAGCCCTGATTACCCACAATGGTTACCAGCTCATTAATGTACCTTTCCTGCCTCCCTCCTCTCCCTCTCTTGCTTCCCGTGATGGCTGATTTTTTTGTGCCAACTTGGCTGGGTTGTGGTGGCCAGATAAAACTGATCTGGTTGTGGCTGTGGAAGTGTCTGCAGATATGGTTCAGTTGATTTTAAGTAAAGGTGATTTCCTTGATAATATGGGTGGGTGGGCCTAATGCAGTCAATTGAAGGCCATAAGAGCAAAAATAGTTTTCTGGGGAAAGAAGTCCTCTGCTTCAGGACTTATAATAAGACATCCTTCTAGAATGTCCAGCCTGCCACCTGCCCTACAGATTTTGAATTTGCCAGCCCCACAATCACATGAGGCAATTCCTTATAATCAACCTCTCTCTTTCTCTATATATCTTATTGGTTCTATTTCTGTGGAGACCTCTGGCTGATACACTTCCCAACAACAAACAGTGTTTTCTTGGATCACTTCCTAAATATAGACTTTTGGGGCAACCCAAACTAAGATGCTGAATTAACAAATCTTTCTCTCTTTCTCAGTCTCTATCTTCTCTGTCTCTATCTCTTAAACCAGTTTGAGTTAATTTTTTCTTCATTTGCAACCAAAAGAACCCTGATTAATACATCATGTTAATACTTAATTTATGGAATATTATGAAGATGCTATCACAGGTTTGTAAGGTTCTTGCTCTGGGCCTGGTCCATTACTCATTCCTCAATTGCTGGTGTGTCTATGATGAGAGATAAGCTGAGCTTCTCAGTGGGTGGCTGGGAGCTGCCTCATGATGTGTTTTTTGGCTGCTTCAGTTGGTGTCACACGGGCCATTGAAGCTTCCACATGTCAAGCCCTCGTCATGTGCTAAGCTCTGCTGGTACTTTGTTCTATGACTTGCCACTATGAGACGTATCTTCCTTTTGTGGCTGCCATCACCATGCATTCTTTTAAATGTAAATTTTATTGAAGTCTAAGAAACATACATGCACTACCAGGTAGCGTTTTGTTCTGTTGTCACTGTGAGTTGGGGCTGACCAGAAGACACCTAACAACAAGAAGAAACATATAGAAATGGGCACAAATACTAATTACACAACTTGATGAATTTCACAAACTGAACACACATGTGTATCTATTACCCAGATAAGAAACATTGCCCAGAGGCCCCCTTGTTCCCCATTTCCTTTCTCCTTTCTCAAGGGTCACAACTGTCCTGACATCTCACCTCACAGATAATTTTTTCCTGTTTTTGAAATTCACATATATTACATATACATTTACATAGATAAGCTTTTGTTTCTTCTTTTGCTCAGCATTATGTTTGTGAGTTTCATCCATACTGCTGCTCTATGTAATATTAGTTGATTCATTTACGTTGTTGTATACTATTCCACTGCATGAACATTCACAATTTATTTATTTATTCAACTACTGATGGACTTTGGGAATGTCCAGTTTTTGGCTATTATGGATAGTGCTGCTTTAGCACTTTAGTTCCTTTTTATTGTAGTTAGATGGAAATTGTAGGATCATAGAGAGAGACTTTGGACAAAGTGTTTTACTCTCTTTTTTTCCTGTTACATATGGTACCAGGAGCTTCTCAGGTCACCTGTCCTCATCTTTTAGGAACTGTATTCAGCTTCAAGTAACAGAGATCTGGAAAAGAATGACATAAATAAAACAGGTTTGTTCTTTGAGGTCAAAGGAATCAGGAACTTCTAAGGCAGATGTGTAGTTCCAGAAAATTGTCAGGAGCCCACAATCTTCTGAGTTTCTGCTTGGTAATATTTTGGGCTTGGCTTCCACCCTCAGGGTCACAAAATGGCCACTGGAGTGACAGCCATCATATCTATACTCCAGATAGGGAGAAAGAGAAGGAGGAAGATAGAAAGGATATACACTAGACTTTTTGGAGCCTTTCTGGAAGTCTTTTCCAACAACCCCTGCTTACATCTCCCTGGACATCCCTATTTGCCAAAGAAGCTGGGAAATACCATTTGTAGCTTTGTACCTGGCTGCCTTGAATAAAGTGAGAATTCTTTTACTAAGAAAGAAGGGGGAGAATAGATATCGGCCAGATAGCAAGTAGGCGCTTGCTCAACATCCAATCTTTTATCTGTTACCCTATTTGGGATATTGAGGGACAAGACACTCTAATTTTAATAATTGCTAAAAGCAAGCATCATTTCTGAAACAAAATGCTTTAAACAGGGACTTTGCTGATGTTACTAGTTCTTGTACATTACAGATATGCAGTATGCCTTTGAGAAGGGGTGCACAGATCTTTTCCATAAGAACAACAGATACAAATTGCAGCTAATAATTTTATGTGCTTTTCAAGACAAAGAGAGTTGGTTACATGACAATGTCAGGTGGTCTCAAGCTGTGTGTGGAGAAATATATGCTTGAGTCATTGGTGATTCCCTAAGCAGCTTCCCCCTATCCCAGACAAGTATTTGTGCACAGTGATTTATTAAGAAAGTGATTCCGGGAGATGGTGGAAGTGAGTAGGGTGTGGGGAGCAGAGAGTGAGTGGGGTGGAAGTACAGGACAGCAAAAAGGAAGTATTTAAGGGTGGGATTTCAAGAGGAGCCACAGACACAGCCTGATCCTTCTGGGAACTCTGGAGTGTCAGTTATACTCAGAGATTGTCAGCTACAGGCCAGGGAGCTGGGCTTTAGTGGAGGAGAGATTGAGCCCAAGGGCTCTGGAGAAAATTGCAGGTGCTGGCTGCTAGGGGAAAAGCCTGCAGAAGATGAGGGAAGGATACACAGATTTGATAAAAGGATCCAGAGGGCACCTGGGCTGATCATCAATGGTGGCCCATTTCATCATATACTTCATTTACACCTACCACTCCCCTAGGAGAGTTTCACAGATGGAGAAACTGAAGCTCAAGGAAGGAATGCCACTTGTTCAAGTGTCAGGACTGAGACTCTAACCCAGATTTGTCATCAAAGACCTAATTTATGGCTATAGCTGACAGCCCTTTCTCACTTATTCCATCAGTCTACAGGTGTTTATGGAACACCTAGGGAGCTCTGGTAGCATAGTGGCTAAGGCACTTGACTGCTAACCAGAAGGCTGGCGGTTCAAACCCACCAGCCACTCCTCAGAAGGAAGATGGGGCAATCTACTTCCATAGTGATACTGCCTCAGAAACCCAAGGAGGGGTCGCTGTGAGTCGGGTCCAACTCGATGGCACATAACAACAACAACAACAGCATGCACAAAGCCAAGAGACCCATCCTCCAGGTGTTCCTAGGTCCCCAGCCTGCAGGGTAAGCCTCATTCCCACAATAGGCTCTGTGGGCATCTCCAGAAAACAAGCACTCTAAAGTGTAATCAGAGTGGGTGGATTTGTAAACCCAGTCCTCTGAAGGAGTGGGCTGACTGGAAGGCGGCGAGGTGAGTTCAAGCTGAAGGAGGCCCAAGAGCAGAAAGGCTGAAGAGGTTTGTGGTTTGACTCTGACATTATCTGGAGCAGGGCCAGATTCTCCTTAGAGTGAAGGAGGTGACTCATCAGGCTGACACTGGAAGAGACTTGGGGAGCAGAAGAGATATAAGCTCAGGAAGCAGTTGGCTTGTGCACAATCACATAGAGCTTAGAGGCCACCCAAACCAGGACTTTTACTACTTATTGGCTATATGACCTTGGACAAGTTAATTACCTCTCTGGGCCTTAGATTCCTCACTGATAAAATGAAAGACACCACCATAGGAAGGTTGTGAGGGTTAGATGAATTGACGCTCAGGATTCCCCAGCACCACTGTTAAGGGGACTGCTGGAAAGGACCCAGGAGGCCCTTCCAAGGATGGAGATGGGTTGTGCTGCAGACCTTGCTGGGGTGGGATATGGGGTGTGGGGGAAGGCCTGCTCTCCATGGACAAGAGGAGGAAGTACAAAGGAGGCCAGTATCAGCATTGATTTACCCCCAGGAAAGCACTAAACAAGGAATCCTCAGGACACGGAATTTAAATGGTCAAGGACCTGGGCTCTGATGTCTGAGGAACCTCATCTCAGTCACGCATGATGCAAGCACTAAGCACTCTGCTTAACGCCCTTCTCTCAGCATCTTCCTTAGCAAAATGGGATAGAACAGGTATCCTTCCTACATTCCGGGTGTCTTGTATGCCTTGTTCTATGTCAGGCACAGTTCTAGGCCCTCTACATTGAGTAACTCTATCAGGTTTCCTAACAGATGAGGACAGAGAAGTATAGGGAGGCTATGTCATTGCTTGAGGCCACCCAACAAGTAAGTGATTGAAGTGGGCACAGTAGGTGTGCTTACTGTGTCTCCTGGGTATTCACCTCTTTGTGTCAAAGGCTGCTTGCTGGGGACACCGCTGACTGCACCTTAAGGGGTTTTTGTCCAGCTGCAAGAGCAGACAGGCTAAAACAACTGGGTGTGCTGGAGAGTAATTGCCACCAGAAGCAACTCTCAGCCAACAATGGATGTGGAATTGGTGGGCAATCTCCTCAGTTCCCTCAAAGCAGTGAAAATTCTGTTGGCACTGGAGAGCAAGATTGACAAGCAATGCAGTATTGGAGCTGTCTCCTGTCTATTCCTCAGCATTATGACTGCTACACTTCAGACATACCCAGGCACAGGAAGTCTTCATCTCCTCTTTCTCCCCTTCCATATACAAATGTTCTCTGCCTCCAGCCCAGCAGGCAGTCTTGAGGCACTGGTGTGCCACATGTCAGTTATATAAAGAAGACATATGCATGATTTTCAGGATCAGAAGTTGAGGTTTCAAGGTGATAGGATTGTCTGTTTTTTTTTTCTTTTTTAAAGGTATGTGAATGTGGAACATTCTTATGAAGATTGACAGAGGTAGGTGCTTCTGTTTCAAAAACTTGTCCTCAATAGCTATGTTGTTAATACCTGGATGGCTGGAAGATTCATCAATTATATATCTGATTAATCTCTCCTTGGCTCTGGGCTTAGAAGTCATATTGCCAGTTCAAGACTCCCAGGCCACATTGTGATGGCAGAGAGAAATCTTCTTCTATGATGGCGATTACTCATTGTTAAGGATTTAGTTGTGTCTCCTCAAAAAACATTGGTGTACTAATCCCTGGTACTTGTGAATGTAACCTTATTTGGAAATAGAGTCTTTGAAGATGTTATCAGTAAATATGAGGTCACACCAGAGTAGGGTAGGTCCTAATCCAATATGACTGTGTCCTTATGAAAGAGAAGAAGAGTTGAAGAGACAGAGACACAGAGGGAAGATGGTCATGTGGCAGCAGAGGCAGAGATGGGGTTGGATTGTAGCTTTAAGCCAAGGAGTGCATGCCACAAGCTGTGAGAAACATGGAAAGATCTTCCTTTAGAAACTTCAGAGAGAGCATGGTCCTGCCAACACCCTGAATTTGGATTTCTGGCCTCCAGAACTGTGAGACAATAAAGTTCTCTTGTTTAAATCCACCTACTCTTTTGTACTTTGTTACGTCAGCCCATCCTTACAACATATACTTAAGAGACAGGTTCAAGGTGGAACACTGGAGATACCTTGTGAGAGAAAGACCCAGAGACATTCTCCCGGAGTTCACAGCAGACTGATGTTAGCATACATCCCACAGTGCTATGGGAAGAGCTGTGAAGGTGGGGTACACAGAGCTTTGATAACTTATACTGAGAGGATCTGACCTAGTCTGGGAAAAGCATCCCAGAGAAAGGAACTTCTTGTTTTACTTCTTTATTGAGATATAGCTTACCTGCAAACTGTACACATTCTAATTGACCATTATTTCTTCAAATAGAAGTCCCTGGCTGCCACATATGGGTAAGGGCTTAATTATTAACCAAAAAGTTAGCAGTCCAGTCCATCCAGCGGCACCTCAGAAAAGTCCTGACAATCTGCTTCGGAAAGGTCACAGCCATTGAAAACCCTATGAATCACAGTTCTACTTTGGTACATATGTTACCATGAATCAGAATTGATTCTACAACAATTTTTTTTCCCCTTCAAATATTTGTTCTGTTTTTGAGATCCCATAATGCATATGCTGGTCTGTTTGATGGTGTACATAGGTCCCTCAGGCTCTATTCATATTTCCTCATTCTTTTTTCTTTCTGCTCCTCAGTTCTTTCCTCCCCCTCCCCCTCCCCCCCTCCTCCTCCCATTGTCCATCTTCATGTTCATTGAGTCTTAGTTCTGCCTGTGGAGTTCATACCCCATCTTTCTGGGCACAAAGTCCCTGCACCAGGGCCTCAGGAACGTAAAGAAATGGGGCTTCTACCCATGCACAACACTCAACCTCCAGGCCCTCTCTCTGGTTTCTTACCCAGGAGGCCCCAAGCCCCAGAATAGGCTGATGAAGACACCAGGGATCCTGCAGCCTGCCCCGCCCTTCTTGGCTGACCCTAAGCGGCCCAGAAGACCAGAGCGCAAGCCAGGAGAGCCACCTGCTGGTGGGCATTGGAACGGCAAGCAAAGACATCGACAACCGTGGGGATCCCTGAATCTGGGCTTGGTGCCCTTCTCTTGTCCCACCACTCCCTGGGCTGTCCTACCTAGTGCTCTTCACATATTTTGTTTGGGTCAGAAAGCACCCAGTAAGTCTCTTCTCAAGTGCTGCCTTGAGAAGAGTAGAATGAAGGAGTCGAATGGAATCCAGGTTATACAGAGTGTACCCATGACAAGAACTGTCAGACTTCCGTGGAATAAAATCTATTTTACAAAATGAGTCTCCAAAAGGAAGACAAAAACAGCCTATTTTTATCCAAGTAACTTCATTGCTGTCAAGTTGATTCTGACTCATAGTGACTCTATAGGACAGAGTAGAACTACCTCATAGAGTTCCAAGGCTGTAATGTTTGGGGACATTACAAGCAGTTTAAGCATAGGTACTGAAACAAGGTGGGCTTGTGCTTACTCACTGATCTGCACTGAACACGTTCCCTTGTTACCCTACCGAGAGGGACCAGGTCTTCGGGAGCAAGGTAAGCACGGGTGTAGCA
>NW_006921667.1:5935726-5936482 GCF_000298275.1 Orycteropus afer afer | reverse complement strand
GGGATCGGGCAGTGTTTCGTTCTGCTGTGCATGGGGTCGCTATGAGTCGGAAACGACTCGACGGCACTTAACAACAACAACAACAATGTTTGGGGAAGCTGACTGCTTCGTCTTTCTCTATTTATGCCATAAATTAGGGTCCCTAAATTTTCCCCTAGTTTTTCCTTGAGGAACTTTATGGTTTTGGGTTTCACATATAAGTCTTTGATCTATCTGGAGCTAGGTTTGAGGTATGGATCTTCCTTCATTTTTTCTGCAAATGGATAGTCAGTATTACCAGCACCATTTATTAATGAGACCATCTCCTTCCCATTTAATCAGCCCTTTGTCAAAAATCAGCTGACCATAGGTTGGTGGATCTATTTCTGCCTTCTCAGTTCTATTCCACTGGTCTATGTGTCTGTCTTTGTACCAATACCAGGCTGTTTCCACCACTGTGGCTGTATAGTAGGTTTTGAGATCTGGGAGTGTGAGACCGCCTACTTTGTTTTCCTTCAATAGTGCTTTATTTATTTGAGGTCTCTTTCCTTTCCAAATAAAATTAGTGATTGTTTTTTCCATATCCTTAAAGAATGTTGATGGGATCTGGATTGGGATTGCATTGAATGTATAGATTGCTTTGGGTAGTATGGACATTTTCACAACGGTCAATCTTCTCATCCATGAGCATGGTATGTTCTTCCATTTATGCAAATCTTTTATGGTTTCTTGAAGTAGAGTTTTGTAGTTTTCTTTGTAGAGGTCTTTTGTGTCCTT
>NW_006921667.1:5931424-5934755 GCF_000298275.1 Orycteropus afer afer | reverse complement strand
TTTTTTTTTTTTAATGACCTGTGCAATTTCTTCTTTTCTTATGGGTTTATTCAAACTTCCTATTTGAGATTATGTTCGTTTGGGTAGGTTGTGTGTTTCTAGAAATTTGTCCATTTCTTTTAGGTTTTAAAATTTGTTGGAGTACAGTTTTTCATAGTAGTCTGTTATTATCCTTTTAATTTCATTTGATCTGTTGTGACATTGCCTATTTCATTTTTATTCATGTTATTTGTATCTTCCTTTCTTTCATTAAATTTGCCAGTGGTTTGCCAATTTTATTAATCCTTTCAAAGAACCAACTTATAGTCACATTTTTATTTTTCTGTTTTTTTTTAACTGCTGCTTGAATCTTTATTTATTTTTTTTTTCTTTTGGTGATTGTAGGCATTTTTATTTTTCTATCCTTTTGATAATTGTTGAAGATGTTGGGTTAAGGTGTTGATTTTGGTTCATGCATCTTTTCTGATGTGTGCATCTGTTGCTATAAATTGTCCTCCGAGCACTGATTTTGCTTGTCCCAAGGATTTTGGTATGTTGTGTTTTCATTTTTGTTTGATTCAAAGAATTTTTTAATTTCATTTTTAAAAATTTCTTCTATTGCCTAGTAGTTTTTAAGCAGGGTGTTATTAAGTTTCCATGTATTTGATCTTTTTTCACTTGCCTTTCCTGTTGTTGATTTCTAATTTTATAGCACTGTGATCCGAGAAGATGCTTTGTAGTATCTTGATGTTTTAAACTTTATTGAGGCTTGCTTTGTGGCCTAACATATGGTCTATTCTGGAAAATATTCCATGTGTTCTGGAAAATAATGTACATTGTACTGCTGTTGGGTGGACTACTCTGTATACATCTATAAGGTCATGTTGGTTGATTGTGTTGTTTAGATCTTCTGTGTCTTTGTAGAGTTTCTTTATAGTTAGTTGTTCAGTTATTCTTTGAAAATAGTGTATCAAAATCTCCTATTATTATTATGGAGTTGTCTATTTCTCTTTCCAATTCTGTTAAAATTTGATTTATGTATTTTGGGGCTCTTTTGTTGAGGAAGAAGATATTTATTATGGTTCCATACTCTTATCAAATTGACCTTTTAACCATTGTATAATGGCCTTCCTTGTCTCTTTTGCTGTTTGTTGCCTTAAAGTCTGTTTAATCAGAAATTAGTATTTCCACTCCTGTTCTTTCATGGTTGCTATTTGCTTGATATATGTTTCTCCATCCTCTGATTTTTAGCTTATTTTTATCTTTGTGTCTATCTTTGTGTCTTGTAGGTGGGTCAAGTTTTCTTATCCATTTTGCTACTCTCTTTCTCTTGACTGGTGCATTTAATCTATTTATATATCAATTAATTATTAATAACTGTGAATTTACTGCTGTCATTTTGCATTGTGTGTGTGTGTGTTCCATATATTTTTCTGTTAATTTTTTTTTAAATGGATTTTGTTATCATTTCCTTCATTGCTGTTTCTTTAGTGTTTAGTGAATCTTATGATTTTCTTTTTTATGTTTACTTGTGTTTTATTGACTATGCAAAGACATTCGAGTGTATGGATCACAACAAATTGTGGACAACATTCAGAAGAATGGGAATTCCAGAACACTTAATTGTATTCATGAGGAACCTACACATAGACCAGGAGGCTGTCATTCGAACAGAACAAGGGGATACTGCATGGTTTAAAATCAGGAAGGAAGTGGGTTGGGGTTGTATCCTTTCACCATACTTATTCAAACTGTATGCTGAGCAAATAATAAAAGAAGCTGGACTATATGAAGAAGAACATGGCATCAGGATTGGGGGAAGGCTCATTAACAACCTGAGATACACAGACGACAAAACTTGCTTGCTGAAAGTGAGGATGACTTGAGGCACTTACTGATGAAGATTGAGGAACACAGTCTGCAGTATGGATTACAACTCAATATAAATAAAACAAAAATCCTAACAACTGGACCAATAAACAGCATCACAATAGATGGAGAAAATATTGAAATTGTCAAAGACTTCATAAGACTTGGTTACACAATCAATGCCAATGGAAGCAACAGTCAAGACATCAGAAATCATATTGCATTGGGCAAATCTATTGCAAAAGACTTCTTTCAAGTGCTGAAGAGCAAAGATATCTTCTTGAAGACTAAAATGCACCTGACCCAAGCCATGGTATTTTCCATCACCTCATATGCATGTGAGAGCTGGACAACGAATAAGGAAGACCAAAGAAGAGTTGATGCTTTTGAGTTGTGGTGTTGGCAAAGAGTGCTGAAAGTACCGTGGACTGCTAAAAGAACTAACAAATTTGTCCTGGAGGAAGTACAGACAGAATGCTCCTTGCAAATGAGAATGGCCAGACTTCATCTCACCTACTTTGGTCATCTTGTCAGAAGGAACCATTCACTGGAGAAGAATCTCATGCTTGGTAAAGTGGAGGGTCAACGAAAGAGGGGAAGGCCCTCAATGAGATGGATTGACATGATGGCTGCAGTGATGGGCTCAGGTATAGTAGGGATTCTGAGGCTGGCACGGGACCAGGGAGTTTTCTTTTGTTGCACATAAGGTCACTATGAGTTGGAGACAACTTGATGGCACATAACAACAACAAAACAGCATCATTCAAAAGCATCAATTTTTCTTCTATCTTCCTGATTCATTACCCAGCTTTTGTATGCATATGAGGCAGCTGAAAATACCATGGCCTGTGTCAGGTGCACCTTAGTCCTCAAAAGTGACATTGTTGTTCTTTAACACCTTAAAGAGATCTTTTACAGCAGATTTGCCAATGCAATACATCATTCGATTTCTTGACTGCTGCTTCCATGGGTGTCGATTGTGAATCTAAGTAAAATGAAATCCTTGACAAGCACTTACCCACACTGAGCTCACCTCCTGCTGCTGCTTCTCTTCCATGCTGAAGTCCCCCTCTCACTATCTATAGAATAGCACAATTAAGACAAACCTGAGCAGTCTCTAATCATCTATGGAAACCTCAACTTAAAAGTTACGGTTACATTACTATTCCTTTAGGATCCCTAATCTTACTACTTCTCCATCTAGTTTTGTTTAGTCCTACTGTTTTCTCTTGTTAAACCAAATCTCTGTAGTACTAGTTTTTTTTTTCTTTTTAATTGTGATTTGGGTGGAAGTTTCCAGAGCAGATTCACTTTCCATACAGCAGTTCACACACACGTTGTCTCATGACATTGACTACAATTTACCCCAATGCAACAGCTCCCCTCCCACTTCCTCCTTATAGTTACCTCTTCCCTGTGTCCATCCCTCCATGCACTCCTGCCCCCTGAACTGCCTCCCTGTGCATAAACAGCCCTTCTTTCT
>NW_006921667.1:5929832-5930438 GCF_000298275.1 Orycteropus afer afer | reverse complement strand
GGTTCATATTTGTTGTCTGTACCTCCCATGTACCTCTCTATGTCTTTCTTGTCCTTAATACTGCCATATTGGTCACTCTCCTTTGGTACATTGCCCTTCTCTTCACCCAAATCAATATTTATCCCTATCTATCTAACAGCATTCCCTCTCCTTCCCTCCCACCCTTGGTAACCAATAAAGAAAATTTCCTTCAATAGATAAACCTTTCCTTAACGTTTACAATAAAGGACTAATACAATCTTTGTCCTTTTGTGATTGACTTATTTCACTCAGCATAATGTCCTCCAAGTTCATCCACGTTATGAAGTTTGAATTTATTGCTGTCATTTTGTTATGTGTTTTTTCAAGCTGTCCCTGGTTTCTTTGTTGCATATTACTTTCTGTGCTGAGCTTGTTATGTTTATGAATAATGTTATCATTTCCTTTGTTGCTGTTGTTTTAGTATATGCTGAATATTTGTGCTGTCCTCTTTTTTATTGTGATATGAGAGTTTATCATTTTTCTTTGAGGTTCCCCTATGATTTATAATTTTATCCCCGAGTTTAGAACAGTCCATTCTGTCTTTCAACTTTTTTAACTTCCTCACCATTTAGAAATTCTGTGACT
>NW_006921667.1:5912600-5915821 GCF_000298275.1 Orycteropus afer afer | reverse complement strand
TTTTTTTTTTGTGTGTGTGTGTGTCTTCATTATTCTTTATCCTTTACTACTGTTTGCTTTTGTGTTCTGTTGGTTTATTGCAGTGACCCATTTTGGTTCCCTTCTCTTTTCCTTTTTTGTATGCTTTTTAAGATATTTTCTTAGTGGTTACCTTGAATATTATATTTAAGTGCTTGTATTTATACCATTCTAGTGTATATAGTCACTGTGAGTCAGAATTGACTCAATGGTAGTGGGTAGTGAAGAATAAATTTGTAGCAACTTAACTTCAAGAAATTCAATACTTACACTATTCTTCCTGCCCCTTTCCTCCATTTTCTTGTTCTTATCCTTAATTAAGTCTTATATTTCCCCTGCTCTGTAACATAATTTTATCCCTGCTTTTTATACATTTGTCATTAAAAAGCACGAGAATAAAACAATTAGAATTATCAAGCATGAATTCATTACTAGCCCTTATACTTGTCCATGCAACTCTCTTTACTTCTTTTTTATGTATTTCTTTAATTACTTTCTAGTGTCTATTCCCTTCCATCTATACACCTCTAATTTGTAAAAATTTTTAAGCCACTGTGGTGCATATGAACTCTCTCAGCTTCTGTTTATCTAAGTATGTTTTAATTTCACCCTAATTCTTGAAGGACAGTTTTGCTGAGTGTAATATTCTTGGTAGGCATCTTTTTTTTTTCCCCCCTCCTTTCAGCACTTTAAATATTTTATTCCATCGTCTCCTGGCCACCGATGTTTCTGAGGAGAAATTGGCACTTAATCTTATTGTGGATCTTTTGTATATGATTATTTGCTTCTCTCTTACTGATTTCAGAATTCTCTCTTTAGCTTTACATTAAGCCTAATAATAATGTATCTCAATGTAGATCTCTTTGTGTTTATCCTGCTTGGGGTTCTTTGAGTTTCCTGTATTTGTAGATTCATGTCCTTCATTTGATTGGGGAAAGTTTCTGTCATTATTCTTTCAAATATTCGTTCTGCTCCTTTCCCTCTCTCATCTCCTTGTTGAATTCTCAGGATGCCTATATTACATCTTGGTATTGTCCTATCATTCCATTAAACTGTGTTCACCCTTCTTTAGCCTCTGTTCTTGTTGCTCTTCAGCCACTGTGATTTTAACTGTTTTACCCTGTAACATGTGGATTCTTTCTTCTGTGGGATTAAATCTGTTGATAATTCCTTCTATTGTGTTTCTCCTTTCATTTAGTATCCCTTTCAAATGCAATATCTCTTTTTATAGATGCTCATCTTGTTCTTGCATTATGTTCCTTATTTATGTTTTCTCTTAACTCTTTAATTATGTTTGTTGTTCTTCTTCTTGTTGTTAGGTGCCATCAAGGCATCTCACACTCATGTTGTTGTTGTTGTTATGTGCTGTCGAGTCAGACCCAACTCATAGCGACCCCTCCTTGGGTTTCCGAGGTGGTATCACTACAGAAGTAGATTGCCCAACCATAGCAACCCTATGTTGCAGAAGAAAACACTACGTGGTTCTGTGCCAGATCCATGATTCCTGTTATAACTGAGCCCATTGTTGTAGTTGCTGTGTCAATCCATTTTGTCAATTCCCCTCTTTCACTGACCTTCCACTTTACCAAGCATGATATCCTTCTCCAGGGAATGGTCTCTTCTTACAACTTGACCAAAGTAGGTGAGATGAAGTCTGGCCATTTTCACTTCCAAGGAGCATGCCAGCTGCACTTCCTCCAGGACAGATTTGTTAGTTCTTTTAGCAGTCCATAGTACTTTCAGCATTCTTCGCCAACACCACAACTCAAAAGCATCAACTTTTCTTCAGTCTTCCTTATTCACTGTCCAGTTTTCAAGTATATGAAAACAAAAGAAGAACCACTCACTGCTGTCAAGTTGATCTTGAGTCATAGCGACCCTTCCTTGGGTTTCCAAGGCAGTATCTCTACAGAAGTAGATTGCCCAATCTTCCTTCCAAGGAGGGGCTGGTGGGTTTGAACTACTAGGCTTCTGGTTAGTGGTCAAATGCCTTAGGCACTAATCCACCAGAGGTCCCACATGCATCTGAAGCGATTGAAAATACTATGACTTGTGTCAGGTGCACCTTAGTCCTCAAGGAGACATCTTAGCTCTTCAGCACTTGAAAGAGGTCTTTTGCAGCCAATTTGTCCAGTGCTATAAGTCATCTGATATCTTTACTGCTGCTTCCATTGGCGTTAATTGTAGAACCAAGTAATATGAAGCCTTTGACAACTTCAATCTTTTCTCCATTTATTGTGATGCTGCTTATTGGTCCAGGTGTGAGGATTTTTGTTTTCTTTGTATTGGGGTGTAATCTATACTGCAGATATAGTCTTCATCAGTAAGTGTTTCAAGTCAATCTCTCTCTCAGCAAGCAAAGTTGTGTTGCCAACATATCGCAGGTTGTTAATGATTCTTTCAATCCTGATGTCATGTTCTTCTTCATATATTCCAGCTTCTTGGATTGTTTGCTCAGCATAGAGATTGAATAAATATGGTGAAAGGATACAATCCTGACACACTCCCTTCTTGATTTTAAGCCATGGAGATTCCCCTTGTTCTGTTCAAATGACACCGTCCTGGTCTATGTACAGGTTCCTCATGAGTACAACTAAGTTTTCTGGAATTCCCATTCTTCTCAATATTATCTACAATTTGTTATGATCCACACAATCAAATGCCTTTGGATAGTCAATGAAACACAAGTAAACATCTTCTGGTATTCTTTGCTTTGAGCCAAGATCTATCTGACAGCAGGAATGATAGCCCTCATTCCACATCCTTTTCTGAATCCAATTTGCATTCTGGAAGTTCTCTGTCAATATACTGTTGCAACCATTTTTAAATTATCTTCAGTAAGATAAAAACAAAACAACAACAACAAAAAACAGTAAGTTATTTTCATTACTCAGTGCTTTTATTACTCCTACTAAGGTAAGAGCCAGTGGAAATGCACCCAAATTTGACTACCCTAGAGAGGTTAGGTTTTGACTTTTCTAGGGCTTCCAGAAGGGGAAGTTATACATATTCATGTAAATTCCAGAAATTTGGACATGAATTGGCTGGGGACATGCGAAGGTTCATTCTCTTTGGTTGAAAGGGACAGTCAATTTTTTTTTTTTTAATTTTATTTTGATTTGGGTGAAGATTTACAGAGTAAATTCACTTTTCATACAGCAGTTCACATATACTTTGTCTCATGTCATTGACCAAAATTTACA
>NW_006921667.1:5899751-5908595 GCF_000298275.1 Orycteropus afer afer | reverse complement strand
CCTTCAAGGCTCAGGGGTCCACGATTATCTTTTGTGTCTGTGTTAATTGGTTTCCCTTTTCTTTGTTGAAGAGGGTCTGTGCAGTCCTTCTGGCTAGTCCACCATCTTGCTGGAACTCTGAAAGGGACAGTCAATTTTTAATGTGATATGCTTGTATGCTAGATGAGTTACAATGACTTCCTGTCATCAGCTGATTTGGACTTAGGCAGAGGAGGAGATGTTAGTTCTGAGAAATGTCATTCTGTTTCTCTCAATGTGTATGTCTGCGTGCCAAAACTGGTCTTGATGGTTACCATTAAGCAGGGGGCATGGGGGAGGCTAGATAGAAAACAGAAACCTGCTGTGGCAGTTGAATTTTGCCTCAGCTTGGCTAGATAAAAAACAAAACAACACAGAAGCCTTGAAGCCTGCTTCAATTCTACCTGCAACCCCTGTTTCAATTCCCCTCTGCTTCAGTGCCACTTCTACTTCCACCCCTTGGTTCCTGGATCCATGAATCCAGGCTACTGATGAATTGTTGTTGTTGTTAGATGCTGTTGAGTTAGCTCCCACTAATAGTATCTGTATGTACAACAGAATGAAACACTGCCCGGTCCTGCGCCAGCCTCACAATCCTTGATATACCTGAGCCCATCATTCTAGACACTGTGTCAATCCATCTAGTTAAGGGCCTTCCCCTTTTTCACTGATACCCTTATCCAGGTATGTCTCTTCTGACAACATGACCAAAGTAGATGAGATGAAGTCTGGCCATTCTCACTTCCAAGCAGCATTCTGGTTGCACTTCTTCCAAGACAGATTTGTTCATTCTTCTGGCAGTCCATGGTACTTTCAGTATTCTTCATTTACACCACAACTCAAAACCATCAGCTCTTCTTCAGTCTTCCTTATTCATTGACCAGTTTTCACATGCTTATGAGGTGATTGAAATATCATGGCTTGGGTTCGGGTGCACCTTAGTCTTCAAAGAGGTCTTTTGCAGCAGATTTGCTGAGTGCAATATGTCATCTGACTTCCTGAGTGCTGCTTCCATTGTTGTTGATGGTGGAATATCAATCTTTTCTCCATTTATCATGATGCTATTTACTGGTCCAGTTGTGAGGATTTTAATTTTCTTTAAATTAAGGTGTAATCCATACTGCAGACTGTAGTGTTTAATCTTCATTGGTAAGTGCTTCATTGGTAAGTCATCTTCAATTTCAGCAAGCAATGTTTTGTCATCTGCATATCACAGGTTGTTTTTGAGACTTCCTCAAATCCTGATGCTGAGTTCTTCTTCATATAGTCCAGCTTCTCAGATTATTTTCTCAGCATACAGATTGAACAAGTATGGGGAAAGGATACAACCTTGATGCACTTTCTTACTGATTTTAAACCATGCAGTATCACCTTGTTCTCTTTGAACGACAGCATCCTGGCCTATGTCCATGTTCCTCATGAGGACAATTAAGTGTTCTAGGGTACCCATTCTTCTCAATGTTATCCACAATTTGTTATGATCCACACAGTCAAATGTTTTTGCATAGTCAATAAAACACAAATGAATATCTCTCTGGTATTCTTTGCTTTCAGCAAATTGGACATCGGCAATGATATCCCTTGTTACATGTCCCCTTCTGAATCCAGCTTGCATTTCTGGAAGTTCTCTGTCAACGTAGTGCTACAACCATTTTTAAAATTATCTTCAGCAAGATTTACTTGTGTGTGATATTAATGATCTTGTTCAATAATTTCCACATTCTGTGGGATCACCTTTCTTTGGAATGGGTACAAATATGGATCTCTTCCAGTCAGTTGGCCAGGTAGCTAGCTGTCTTCCAAATCTCATGGGACAGCCAAATAAGTGCATTCAGCGCAGCATCCATTTGTTGAAACATCTCAATGGGTATCCCATCAATTTCTGGAGCCTTGTTTTTCACCACTTCCTTCAGTGTAGCTTTGACTTCTTCCTTCAATACCATTGGTTCTTGATTATATGTCACCTCCTGAAATGGATGAACATCGACCAATTCTTTTTGGTACAGTGACTCTGTGTATTCCTTCCATCCTCTTTGATGTTTCCTGCATCATTCAGTATTTTTCCCATAGAATATTTCAATATTGCAACTTGAGGCTTGAATTTTTTTTCTTCATTTCTTTCAGCTTGAGAAATGCCAAGAATGTTCTTCCCTTTTGGTTTTCTAACTCCAGGTCTTTGCACATTTCATTAGAGTCAACCTTAATGACATGGATAGAGTAAAGCTTTTGAGACTTCCATTTGTTGATGTGGCATGACTCAAAATGGGAAGAAACAGCTTCAAACATCCATTAATAATTGGAACATGGAATATACAAAGCATGAATCTCAGAAAATTGGAAGTTGTCTAAAATGAAATGGAACACATAAAGATCAATATCCTAGGCATTAGTGAACTGAAATGGACTATTTTGGGTTATTTTGAATCAGACAATTTGGCCATTTTTGAATCAGACAGCCATATGATCTACTATGCCAGGAATGACAAATTGAAGAGGCATGTCATGGCATTCATAGTCAGAAAAAATGTTTCAAGATCTAGAGTCAGTAATAGAATAATATCCATACACCTTCAAAGAAAATCTGCTAATACAACTATTATTCACATTTATACACCAACCCTCAAAGCCAATGATGAGGAAATTGAAGATTTTTACTAACTTCTGCAGTCTGAAATTGACCAAACATGCAATCAAGATGTGTTGATTATTATCGGTGATTGGAATGCAAAAATTGGAAAGAAAGAAGAATCACCAGTAGTTTGAAAGTATGTCCTTGGTGATAGAAATGATGTTGGGGATCACATGATAGAATTTTGGAAGACTAATGACTTATTCTTTGCAAATACTTTTTTTCAACAACATACATGGTGGCTACACACGTGGACTTTGTCAGATGGAATACACAGGAATCAGATCAACTACATCTGTGGAAAGGGGAGATGGAGAGTGTGGTTGTTAAGGTTGTGTATCAACTGGCTGGGCCTGGTTGAGTGGCTGGTTGAGTGGCTGGGCAGCTGGTGGTAGTTATTCCCCCATGATGACACTGGCAATGAACTCCATGGTGGGATCTACCATAACCAGCTGAGTAGGCTGCTTTAGGGATGTGGTCTGCTTCCTGTATATAAGAAGCAGCTTTGGGAATGGTCTGTAGCTTATAGCATGTGTGAACCCAGCATGTAGCCATGTCGTTGTTCAGCAGTCTGTCATGCTCTGCTGACCTTGGGACTTTCAATGGACTTGAGTCAATGGCCTGATATGTTGTTTGGTAACGTTTGGACTGTGCCTTTTTACATGCCAACCTTATCAGCAGCCAACAGCTGTCTGAGTGAAGAAAACCTCCAGCTTCAGGGGACCAGGAGCAGGAGGCAGAGCTGAAGGCCAAGACTGAGAAGTTTTCACCCATCCCCGAGAGCCTGGCACTTTGGACTTGAACTTCTAGCCTCCAAAAATTGTTAGAGAATAAACTCCTGTTTGTTCAAGCCATGTCATTTGTGGTGTATTCCTGCCAGAGAGGCACTAGGTAACCATAGCAGAGAAGCTCAATATCTTCAGCCAAAACAAGGCCAGGAGCTGACTGTGGAACAGTCATTGCTCATATGTAAGTTCAAGTAGAAGCTGAAGACAATTAAAACAAGTCCATGAGGGCCAAAATATGACCTTGATTATATCCCACCTGAATTTAGAGATTATCTAAAGAATAGATTTGATGGATCGAACACCAATGACTGAAAACCAGAGGAACTGTGGGATGACGTCAAGAACATCATACGTGAAGAAAGCAAAAGGTCATTAAAAAGACAGGAAGGAAAGAAAAGACCAAAATGGATGTCAGAAGAGACTCTGAAACTTGCTCTTGAATGGAGAGTAGCTAAAGCAAATGGAAGAAATGACAAGATAAAAGAGTGAAATAGATTTCAAAGAGCAGCTTGAGAAGACAAGCTTAATTATTATAATGAATTATTATTGAAGAAATAGCACCATGTATTGGATGCTGGTTTAGAGCATGTAAGGAAACCTGGAGAACATTGCCCCAACCCTGCAAGGTATTGCCACCTAACTGGAATCATAATTGTGTCTTTAGAAGACCATTCTATTGTTCTATCAATCCAGCTACTTCAAGATGATGGGGAACATGATAGGACCAGTGAATTCCATGAGCATGGGCCCACTGCCACACTTCATTTGTGTGAAGAGAGTCCCTTGATCTGAGGCTATGCTGTATGGGATAACATGACAGTAGATACAGCATTCTGTAAGTCCATAGATGGCAGTTTGGGCAGGAGCATTACATGCAGGGAAGGCAAATAGGTAACCAGAGTAAGTGTCTATTCCAGTAAGAACAAAACACTGCCTTTTCCATGATGAAGTGGTCCAATGTAATTAACCTGCCACCAAGTTGCTGGTTGATCTCCCTGAACAATGGTTCTATTTTGTGGACTCAGTGTTGGTCTCTGCTGCTGGCAGATTGGGCACTTAGCAGTAGTTGTAGCCATGTTAGTCTTGGTGGGTGGAAGTCCATGTTGCTGAGCCCATTCATAGTCTCCATCTCTGCCACCATGATCACTTTGTTCATGAGCCTATTGGGCAATGACAGGAGTGCCTGGGGAAAGAGGATGACTCGTTTGCACCGAATGTGTCATCCTATCTACTTGATTGTTAAAATATTCTTCTGCCAAGGTCATCCTTTGGTGAATGTTCACATGAGACACAAATATCTTCTTCTTTGGCCCATTCTGAGAGGTCTACCACATACTTCTTTCTAATACCTCATCACAAATTTTCTATTAATACGCCTTACAGTCCCCAACCATCCAGCCAAACCATTGGCCACAGCACATGAATCAGTATACAATCACACATCTCGTCATTTCTCTGTCTAAGCAAAGTGAAGAACCAGGTATATTGCTGACGTTCTGCCCACTGGGAGGATTTTCCTTAACCACTGTCCTTCAGGGAGGTCCCAGAAATGGGCTGCACTTTTGAGTTGTGTCTGCATATCATGCAGAACTATCTATAAATCAGGCATGAGTTTTCTCTTCTTCAGTCAAGTGATCATAAAGAACTCCCCATCAGACATTGAGCTCAATTGGTATAACATACTATACAAAACATTGTTCCACTCCTACTTTGATGAATAGCGACTAGGATCTTAAAAGCTAGCAAGCTGCCATCTAGATGCAACGATGGGTCACTCCTTGTCCAAGCAAAGAAGAATGAAGAAAACCAAAATTCATGGAAACAATTAGTCCTAGAGACTGGTACACCATCAGATCTGCAGCGTATACAACTATGAGACCAGAAGAACTAGATGGTGTCCGGCTACCACTATCATCCACTTGGAAGGGGATCTATGTAGAAGACCCTTGACAGAGAGGGAGAACAATGTGGAACAAAACTCAAAATCATTTGGAGGGGAAAAAAAGAGTGGGGGGACCAGGTTTGCTGGTTCAATAGCACCTGGTGGAACCGCTGAGACTATGGCCCCTAGCTTCCCTTTAGGTCTGGAATTGAACTTACACCTGTGGTTTCCAGCCAAACAAAATACAGGCATATGAGTTGAACATTTACCTCAAGTAGATACACTCCTTGGAGAGAACAATCATGGGAGAAAGATGGGCTGCTTATGCTCAGGGGGCAGGAGTGTATAGAGGGATGGACACTGGGAAGAGACAACTATGGGGAGGAAGTGGAAGGGGAGCTGTTGCATTTTGGTAAACTGTGGTCAATGACATGAGACAAAGTATACATGAACTGCTGTATGGAAAGTGAATTTGTTCTGTAAATCTTCACCCAAATCACAATATAAATAAATAAATAAATAGATGGATAGATAGATAGATAAATAAAAACTCTCCATCAGGCCATAAGAGCAGACTGGAAGAGGGAAGTGAATGCACCAGAAGTGGAGACCATGGCCACTTCCTCATGTAACTTGTACCTTCATGTCTGTGTTAGACTGTGTTCTCTAGGGAAACAAAACCAGTAAAGCTTATATATATATATATATATAGAGAGAGAGAGAGAGAGAGAGAGAGAGAGAGATTTACCTTAGGAAAATGGCTACACACTTATAGAAGATGACAAGTCCAAAGTTCCTGGATCAAACGTCAAGCTGGAGACTTTTCCTGACTCTTGCAGCCTCAGGGGCTGAGGAGCTCAGAGCTGGCAGGCACTACACCGGCTGTTGACTCCAACAAATGATGAATGCAAGATCTCCAGGCCGAATGGTGGATTATTCACTCATGGACAGTTGTAGGCAGCACAACAGAATCCCGATCCACAGAAGAATGTCTCCTCTCCCAGGATGTCCACAGATATACTGGAAGCAGGTCACACCCCTAGGGAAACTTCCTTTCAACAGATTGGCCACTCAAAACATAGTCACCTGATCCCATCATGGGAACAACCACACCACAACAGCTCAAACCACACAGAATTGTGGTCCAGCCAAGTTGACACACAGCTCCAACTATCACAATGTCCTACTTGAGCCTGATCTTATATACACACTACTTCCATTTAATGATGGAATGCTGCTGTGTACATCCAACTTCATGCCTCTGTGGGTCAGTTAAAACCAGTTCACAATGGGCAGCTTGGGCTTCTAGATGACTTGATGACCCATGGTTAAGCATTCAGTGTCTTAGGCACAGTAACAAGCCAAAAGCTGTTCCTCAAAAGGAAAGATACAAATAGCATCTCTATCTGGCAAGGATACTTCAGATACCATTATATCACCCAGATCATATGGTCTAAGTGGCAGACCAGCTTGCAAAATATCCTGAATCTGTTGCATAGCCTTCTTTTATTCTGGGCCCCATTCAAAACTCACAGCTTTTTGAGCCACTTGCTAAATAAGTTGAAGTAGCATACCCAATGAAGGGATGTTGCCTCCAAAATCCACAGGCATTGCATCTCATTTTCAGTTGTGAAAGGGGCCAGATGTAATAACTTTATTTATTTATTTAATTTTAAGACCCTGTTTTACATTCAACGTAACTCATACTTTTAGTTTCATTCCCCATTCACCATGTCCAACCCTAACCCAATCTCCTCCCCTCCATCTCCTGTAAACCTCCCTCTGTGCCCCTCATATTTATGCACTCCTGTTTGTCCTGTATTTCCTCAATTTGAATGTTGGTCCTCTGGTGTCCCATGGTCTATTGCTCTAAGGGATGTATTACCGTAGAGTATGTGGGTGCATCATCCTGGGTTGAGTGGTCTGCATGTACATCTTGTAAATTATTGGGCTGAGAGCCCATCCCTGGGGGTGAGTTTTATTCCAGGTGCAGAATGTATTCCAGGGCCATAGTATTGGGAGTCTCACCAGATTTCATCTGACAAGTAATTCTGGTCATTATTGAGTTTTTGGATTTTGTTCCATGTTTTCCCTCCCACTCTATCCAGGATCTACAGATTTGATCCTTTCCTGAGTGGTTGGCATTGGTAGCTGGGCACCCATCTAGTTCTGGTCTCAAGGGCCATCGTGCCCTAGGGCTGATTGCTTCTAAATGCCCCCCCCCTTTTTTTGCGTTCTTCTTCCTTTCCAACGCTAGGAGACAATTAGCTGCATCTTAGATGGCCACTTGAAAGCTTTTAAGAACCCAGTCACTACTCATCAATGTAGGATGTGGAGCAACACTTTTATGTATTTTGTTGTGCCAATTGAGTCTGGTGTCCCCCAGTACTATGGTCCTGAGACAGTAGATCTATCGGATCTCTCTCTCATAGTGTCTGGTTGTCTGTGAGGGATTACTCTGTGTCTGTCTTCTATTGTTTCTGTAAGGACTGCAGGTATTTTGTATCACTGGTGTCTGTGCAAGATTAGCCTCAGCTGAGTCTATCCTTGGTCTGGACTATACTTCTGTTCACTGACGACCATCTGATCATCTCATGTGTTTATGTGTTTATCTGTATAACCTAGTGTTTGGTGTTAATAGCAATGTGGTATTGTGGACACAATGGTTGGTATTAGCATCTGTTGCTTATCTCTTATGTGCACAATTCGGTGTCCTCCCATTTCCTAATGTTATCATGGTGGTCATATATCCTTCCTGTATGTCCTTTCCCTTACCCATGTCAACGTGTGGGCCCCAACTAGCTCAAAATTAATCCCTCCCCTTCCCTCCCTGTCCTGGTAACCTATTAGGTGAGTTCCCTTTCCCAAACAAAACCTTCTCTGTCTTTTTACAGTAATGGGCTCATACAGTACTTGTCCTTCTGTGATCAATTTATTTCACTCAGCATAATGTCCTCCAGGTTAATCCACATTGCGAGATGATTTGCGTATCCCTCATTGTTCTTTAATGTGGCATAGTATTCCATTGTGTGGATATACCGTAATTTGGTTATCCATTCATCCACTGATGGGCATTTAGGTTGTTTCCATCTCTTTGCTATGGTGAATTGTGCTGTGATGAACATAGGTGTACATATGTCTGTTCATGTGCTATCTCTCACCTCTTTAGGATATATTCCTAGTTATGGAATTGCTGGGCCAAATGGTACTTCTATTTTCAGTTTTTTAAGGAGATGCCATAACATTTGCCACAATGGTTGTACTATTTTACAATCCCCCCAGCAGTGTACAAGAGTTCCAAACTCTCCACAACCTTGCAAGCATTTGTTACTTTCTGACCTGTTGAACTTTGCTATTATTGCTGTGGTGAGATGATATCTCATTGTTGTTTTGATTTGAATCCCTCTAATGATTAATTATTGTGGACAATTTCTCATGTGTTTGTTGGCTGCTTGTATATCTTCTTTGGTGAAGTCCCTGTTCAAGTCTTTTGCCCATTTGTGAATTGGGTTATTTGTCTTTTTGGT
>NW_006921667.1:5897791-5899296 GCF_000298275.1 Orycteropus afer afer | reverse complement strand
TCAAAGATCAGTTGTCCATAGATGGATGGGTCTATATCTGGACTTTCAATTCTGTTCCATTGGTCTATCTGTCTATCATTGTACCAATACCATGCTGTTTTGACTACTGTGGCTGTATAGTAGTTCTTAAGATCTGGGAGTGTGAGACCTCCCACCTTGTTTTTCTTCTTGAGAAGTGCTCTGCTTATTTGACATCTCTTTCCTTTCCATATGAAATTAGTAATTAGTTTTTCCATGTTCTTAAAAACTTTTGCTGACTTCCAGTAAGATGGAGGAATTGGGAGAAAGACTGTACAGACCCTCTTCAACAAAGAAAAGGGGAACCAATAAACACAGACACAGAAGATAATCTGGACCCCTGAACCTTAAAGGGAGGGATATAGAAGTGGACTAAACCCCAACTAGCAGAAGAATTTGCATGAAAACACCAAAAAAGTAAACATATGGAGCTGCAGTCTGGCAGCGATCTTAGAGAGCCTGACAGCATGGCACAGACAGCTTGGAGAGTGCTGACTGGTGGTAGGACCTAAGAATTAACCTAAAAATAAGCCTTGCTAGCCAGGGACTGCATGGAGGACTGCTCTGGTGGCTGGGGAATAAAAGTCAAAGCACCAGCGAAGAGGAAGGCAGGCTGAGCTGTGGACCTTTGCCTGTCTGGAGGATGCAGCCATTTTGAATGTTTACAAGCGGCTTGATTATTTTGGATAATTAAAGAGACAGTGCCCCAGATTCCAGGGTTTAAGAACAAGTTCTGCTTGACAGTAACCTCAAGGACACTCCAGACCTGGACAACTGAAAAGGCACAACATTCCTCTTGTTGCTCTTATACCCTACACACTTTGGTGATCAGAGGTGCAGCCATATCCCACTCTCACCCACCTTCTGGGCCTACAGGAACTCCATCCCAGTCTGTGTGCTCAGGGAGAGAACAATTGCCCTACGCTATCCTCCCTGTTTTTTTTTTTTCCCCCCTCTGGTTTTCAGTATGCTTGTTTTGTCTGTTTTAAAACTACTACTATTATTAATACTTTTGTCCTTTTTACTATTATTCTATATTCTTCCCTTCCCAGGTCCTAGTTTTCAGCTCTTTTTCTTTTCCCTGTTCCAGGTTGCATTTTTTTTTACCTCATGGTTAACCTCATTCTGTGTTTTTCTTTTTGCATTTTTCCCATTTTTTCTTCATTATTCTTCTTCTCTATCTTTTTTCTCCTATTGCCCTATCCCCAGATATTGCAGGTTTTCTTTTTTTCTTCTTCTTTTTCCCTTTTTTTTGGGGCTATTGTTCCTGTGAGATTACATGGTGTATTTTTTGTCCATGTGCTTGTAGTTTTTTGATGGTTATTCAATGGCACTTTTTGCCTAGTTGAGTAGGAGATAGCAACAGTCCCCATAAGACACAACTACACCCACACCTCCTGCAACTTCACTTACTGAGCAAGAGCCACTACCTCCTTCTCCACCAACGGGCCAATGATAAAAGAACCACCAAGAAGAGCCTGAATCAC
>NW_006921667.1:5851567-5870682 GCF_000298275.1 Orycteropus afer afer | reverse complement strand
CGAGTATAGCAGGGATTGTGGGGCTGGTGCGGGATCGGGCAGTGTTTCGTTCTGCTGTGCATGGGGTCGCTATGAGTCGGAAATGACTCGACGGCACTTAACAACAACAACAACATGTTCATGAGTGATATTGGCCTGCAGTTTTCCTTTCTAGTGGTGTCTTCCCTGGTTTTGGTATTAGTGTTATGCTTGCTTCATAAAATGAGGTTGGGAGTATTCCATCTTTTTCTATGTTCTGGAATAGCTTGAGCAGCATAGGTGTCAACTCATCTCTGAATATTTGATAGAATTCTCCAGTGAAGCCATTAGGGCCAGGGCTTTTCTTTGTGGGAAGTTTTTTTATGACCTGTTCAATTTCTTCCTTTGTTACAGGTCTGTTCAAGCTTTGTATCTCTGAGTGCGATAGTTTAGGTAGGTCTTGTGATTCTATAAACTTGTCCTTCTCTTCTAGGTTCTCAAATCTATTGGTGTACAGTTTTTCATAATATTCTGTTAGTATGTTTTTTATTTCAGTTGGTTCTGTTGTGAAGACACCCTTTTTGTTTACAATTCATTTGGATCTTCTCTTTCTTTTCTTTTGTTAGGTCTGCCAATGATTTACCAATTTTATTAATCTTTTCAAAGAACCAGCTCTTGGTTTTGTTGATTTTTTTTTCTGTTTCATTTATTTCTGCTCTGATCTTTATTATTTCCTTGCTTCTAGATACTGTAGGATTCTTTTGTTGTTCTATTTCTAGTTGTTGGCATTGATGAGTTAGAGTGTTGATTTTGTTTCTTTCCTCTTTTTTGATGTATGCATTTATAGCTATAAACTGTCCTCTGAGTACTGCTTTCGCTGTGTCCCATAGGTTTGGTATGATGTATCTCCATTCTCCCTTGTTTCTAGGGATTTTTTAATTTCAGTTTTTATCTGTTCTGTTACCCAGTAGTTTTTGAGCAGTGAGTTTTTCAGCTTCCATATGTTTGATGCTTTTTCCTTGCTCTTCCTGTTATTAATTTCTAGTTCCATAGCATTGTGGTCCAAGAAGATGCTTTGCAGTGTTTCAATGCCTTTGAATTTATTGAGGCTTGTTTTATGTCCTAGCATATGGTTTATTCTGGAGAAAGATCCATGTGCACTGGAAAAGAATGTGAATTTTGGCTTTTTGGGGGGTGAAATGCTCTATATATGTTTATGAGGTTGAATTGGTTGATTGTACTGTTGAGTTCTTCTGTATCCTTGTTGAGTTTTTTTCCAGTTGACTTGCTCCTCTTTGAAAGTGGTGTATTAAAGTCTCCTACAACTATTGTAGAGTTGTCTATTATCCCTTTTAATTCAATTAATATTTGCTTCACATATTTTGGAGCACTTTCATTGGGTGCATAAATATTTATTATTGTAACGTCTTCTTTGTCAATTGACCCTTTCAGCATCATATAATGTCCCTCCTTATCTCTTATGATGTTTTTCACCTTAATGTCTATTTTATCAGAAATCAATATTGCTACTCCTGCCCTTTTTTGGTTTCCATTGGCTTGGTATATTCTTTTCCATCCCTTAACTCTTAATTGGTTTTTGTCTTTGTGTCTCAGGTGGGTCTTTTGTAGGCAGCATATTGATGGGTCTTCTTTTCTTATCCAGTCTGTCACTCTCTTGCTCTTGATAGATGCATTTAGTCCATTCACATTGAGTGTAATTAGTAATAGGTATGAAGTAATTGCTGTCATTCTATTGGGTTTTTTTTTTGTTGTTGTTGTTGTTGTTGTGTTGTTGGTGTTTCTTTGGTCCTTATACTTTTCTGTGCTGAGTTTGGTTTGTTGGTTAATGCTTTCTCCCTTTTCTTCTTTATAGTTGGTTTTGTGCTTATTAAACCCATATGTTTTCCTTCCTTCTGGATTTGCGTAGAAGGATTGTTACTTTTCTCTGTGGTTACCTTGGAGTATATTCTTGTCTCTCCATTTTTAGAACAGCGTGTACTGTGAAGACATTGTCCTGCTTTCCTCTCCATTTGAGGGTCTGTACCTAGAAGTTTTATTCCCTCTGATAGGTTAGTTGTTGTGTGGTAATTGAGTTCCTTGGTTTTTAAGGTACAATGTTTTATGGTCTTATTTTGAGTATCTATTTCTGATTTGATTTTAGTGTTGATGCCATGTATCCTGGTTTTGTTGATCTGTGTTGTGGGTTCCCTATTGGAAGGACTTCCTCAAGCATTTCTTGTAGGGTTGGTCTGGTTTTCACAAAATCCCTTAATTTCTGTTTGTCTGAGAATGCCTTGATTTCGCCTTCATATTTGATGGATAATTTGGCTGGTTATAGGATTCTTGGTTGGAAGTTATTTTCCTTTAATGTTTTATATATGCCATCCCATTGCCTTCTTGCCTACATGTTTTCTGCTGAGTAATTGGAGCTCAGCCTAAGTGTTTCATTATTATAAGTAATATTTCTTTTTTCCCAGGCAGCTCTCAAAATTTTTTCATTGTCTTTGGTTTTGGAAAGTTTGATTATATGTCTCGGTGTTTTTCTCTTGCGATCTGTCTTGTGTGGGGTTCTATGAGCTTCTTGGGCAAATATCTTTTCTTCCTTCACGATATGGGGGAAGTTCTTTGTTAGCAGGTCTTCCACAATTTTCTCAGTGGTCTTTATAGCCTCTTCTTGTTCTAGAATTCCAATGAGTCTTATGTTGTTTTTACTCATGTCATCACATATAATTCTTAGGTTCTCTTCATTTCTCTTAAATCTTTGTTCTGATTTTTCTTCATACAGGCTGGTGTGCAGGGATTTGTCTTGTAGTTGGGATATGTATTCTTCAGCCAGTTCTAACCTACTCTTTTGTGCTTCTACTGTGTTGTGTAATTCTGTCATTTTGGTGCTCATCTTCTGCATTTTGGTACTCATCTTCTGCATTTCTAACTGCTGTTTTTGTATGAGTTCTGATTGTGCATTAATCTTATTATTTTGCTCTTGAATGATTTTCCTAAGTTCTTCTAGGGATCTGTCTGTGTTCTCCTTGTTTCTGTTTGGGGTTTCCTTAGGCTCTTGTATAGCTCTAAAAACATATCTTCTAAATTCCTTCTCAGATAATTCTATTGCCTCCTCTTCCTCCATGTATAATGAGACCTTTGTGGTTTTGCTTCTAATGTCTTGTCCTGTTTTTTTTTTTTGTTTGTTTGTTTGATTTGAGGTTGCCTGTTGTTTCCTAGACATTTTGAGGTTGTCTTTAAATGTTGGCTACATGTTGATTTGTTTTGTCTCAGTTTTATGGTTTAATATTCTGAAAAGGTGAAGCTGGTGTATTTGATTTTATTTAGTTATTAATTCAGGTATGCTGGGTCACTCTGCAGTTTTCTTTGTGATGGTGGAATCACTGTGTGGAATGTGGATATGGGTTTCTGTTTGTCATAAAGAGTGTTTAGAGTTTGAACTGGGAGGTTTTATGTTGGCTGAATGTGGTTTCTTCTACTGGATGAGTGAAGTTATTGGCAGAGAATGTGAGAGAGGAAAAAGGAAAGCTTGCTGTTGGGAGGGGTGGTTTCTAGCGCTCTGAGCAGGCTGCTACTGATGATGTCGTACTGTTATTTACAGGCTTACAGCTCAATTTCAGAAAAGACTCCAGTTGTTAGGGGGTGCCACTTTCTGCTAGGCTCAGACACATGCAAAAACCCTGCTTCTGAGGCCCCTCAGCACCAAAAAGCTGACCCAAGGCAACTTCCTGGCTCTGTTTCCCCTACGTGTGTTTTTCTCTCCGCCCCACCTGCCCATGGCACTGGCCCAACCCACCCAGACCGCAATCAGCTCGGGAGTTTGTCTGTGAGTCCGTCCACCTGTGGTGCCAAAGATGTGCTCGGTTTCAGCTGCGCTGGAGTCAGGAGAGTGCCTACTAGTAATCTGTGATCCCAATATTAGTGATAAAGTCAAGTGCAGACCTCTCAGTGTCACTACGCTGACCCAAGCCTATTCAGTGACCCGCTGAGGGGGGAGCAAGCCCACCCTCCTGGAGCACCAATAGACTCTCTGCTTGGCTTTCAGTGGTGCTGGATGTGCCCGTTTGCACCTATTGTTGTTATGTGCCCTCAAGTTGGACTGACTCATAGCAACCCCTCCTTGGGTTTCAGAGGCAGTATCACTATGGAAGTAGATTGCCCAACCTTCCTTCTGAGGAGTGGCTGGTGGGTTTGAATATCTAGCTGACCCAAATTACCAATAAATTCAGGTGTTGAAGGTAGATCCTTGGGGTGATCGCTGGTATGCTGGTGTGGTCGCTGGTATGCTGGTATGGTGTGTCTTCTGCCTTGACCAGGGAGGTCTTGGATGGCCATTCTCGCCTACCTGTTGTTCCTCCAGGAAAGTCTCTAATGGCCTTTCTCGGCTGCCTATCCACATTCTACAGAGTAGATCTACTTTAGTTTCTTCCCCTGTATCTTTCCTATAATTCTACTCCTCTGAGTTTGGTGCACTCTGACTCAGTGAGCTGTTCAGAGCACCAAAATCCCTAATTCAAACTGCTGTACCTAGTTTTTCAAGCACTAAGATGCTAGAGGGAAATAGCGTGGTGATTACTGATGAGACTCCATTTTGAATTTATCCTCTTATCTTTCACTTTAGTACAACTATCTTAACATGCACCATACCACTAGAACCCTAGAAATTTCACTGTGGTGGAAGGCATCTGAATTTTTGTCAGGTTAATTTCCCACCTGCTAGCTTACCAATAAAAGGAGCTCTGATGGTGCAATGGCTAAGGTATTTGACTGTTAACCGGAAGGTTGGCAGTTCAAATCCACTAGCCACTCTGCAGAAGGAAGATGGAATGATTTACTTCCATAAAGATTTGCCACCTCAGAAACCCAGTGGGGGTTGCTATGAGGAAGATTAGAATCAACAGCAGTAAGTTTGGTTTGGTTTGGTAAGCTTACCAGTAAGTCTAGAGTCATTGATAATTCATCTTTACTAGGTCCAATCAGCATAATGTAATCAACGCAATGGACTGGTGTGATGTCTTCTGGAAGGGAAAGGCTACCAAGGTCACTGCAGGTTAAATTATGACATAATTGGAGAATGTATATACCCCTGAGGTAGGACAGTGAGGTGTATTGCCTTGCCCTCTGAAGTCAAACTACATCTGGTTGAAACTGGAAAATGAGAAAAGAGTATTAGCTAGAGCAATAGCTGCATACCAAATCTCAGGAGATATATTAACAGGAGCTGCAATCGGAGTCACTTTGTTAAGTTTATGATAATACACTCTAATTCTCTAAGATCCATCTTTTTTTTTTTTTTTGGCACAGGCCAGATAGGTGGCACTAATCTCTGTAATCCCTCTAGGAATGTGATATTTTGGTTTACTATTTCCCAAGTAAAGGTAGTTCTAATGGCTTTCCCTACTATAATAGTTCTAACTCCACATGTCAGGGATCCAATGTGGGAGCTCTGCCAGTTGTTAAGTATCTATTCCAATTACACATTCTGGAACTAGGGAAGTCATTATAAGGTGGGTTTGGGGACTCATTGTGAGATGCAACTGAGATTGTTGTTGTTGTTGTTACATGCCGTCAAGTCGGCCCCGACTCATAGCGACCCCTCCTTGGGTTTCCGAGGCAGTATCACTACAGAAGTAGGATTGCCCAACCTACTACCTTCTGAGGTAGTACTCCATTAATAACTTCACTTCCATATGCCCCTACTCTGACTGGTGGGCATATGGAAGTGAAGTTATTAATGGAGTACTAGCTCAGTGTCAGGAGCTCTGGTAGCATAGTGGCTAAAGCACTTGACTGCTAACCAGAAGGCTGGTGGTTCAAACCCACCAGCCACTCCTCGGAAGGAAGGTTGGGCAATCCTACTTCCGTAGTGATACTGCCTCGGAAACCCAAGGAGGGGTCGCTATGAGTCGGGGCCGACTCGACGGCAAACAACAACAACAACAGCTCAGTGTCAATTAAAGCTAAAATCCAGTAATCCCTGAAAAGTCTGATTTTTTTTTCCCCCAATTAATGTTTACTCTTGTAAAAAGCATAGATCCCTTTGGGGATAGCAAGGAGAAAGATTAATAGTATAAATTTCTGCAAGTGTAGTAAGGTTCTTTCTCAAACGGATGCACCCTCCCCTTCATTCTAGGGATTGTGGGTCTGAAACTAGCTCAAATTTGGGAATTGATCAAAGGGCTGTGACTCTCTATTGATTCAAGTTAGATTGCTGATCACTTGACCTAGAATTCTTCTGCTTTTACAGATCAAATAAATATTTAGTAGATTTCCCATCTATTTCACTTCTAGGGGCACCATTCCTAAGTAGCCAATGCCTCAAGTCCACACGAATCAGAGTATTCTGATTACTGCTTTGACCCTGCTGTCCATCACAGTAACCATACCCACCTTGTTTTTGTTGATTCAGTGCTTCACCTACCACCATGAGATCCAATCAACCCCATTATAGTTAGGTGTCTTAATTCAACTAGGGCAGTTCCCACTTTCAAATCTGACTTACATAGAACAGTAATCATATCTGTCATCAAGGATGCTGGGGCTCCTTTCACAAATTTATTCCTCATCTTTGTGGTAAAAGTTGTGTCCTCTGGGCACTCCATGTGTGGGTCTATGGGCCTAATCTGATAAATCCACTCTAACATGCCAATTTCCTTAAGCATTTGGATACCTTCTAAAGTATACCAAAGTAAGGCATAGTACTTCAGCTTGATTTAGTGTAGGTCACTGCATAATCCATGCTTCAGCAAACCCACCAAATAAACTATTAGATCATTTTCTAACCTCTCGAGCTAACACACTGAATAAAGAATCTATGCTTAGTGGGCCAATGTCAATTAATTCATATTGATCTAACTTTATGTTCTTTGAACCATTATCCCACCCCCTTAATAGCCATTCCCATATATTTCAGGTTTCTTTTTGTACATGTTACAAAAATCAAGCAGTTCTTTTGGAGTGTAATGTAACTCTTCCTGGCTCACACTTTGTACTTCACCTTTTGGAGCTTTCTGGGACTTAAGTCCAGTTACAAATCTAGATGCAAAAATGGCTGTGGAGGTTGTTTCTGGTAACACTCAACAATGTCACATAAGGCACTTGCCTTAAGTCATGCCCCCAGGCAACACTCCAGGGGCCACCATAGGTGATATCTCAGACAATGATTAATCAGGGACAGCTGGGTTAACCTCATTACATGAGGATTACAGGGCTTGTTCTGTTGGCAGGAATGATATAATGGAATTTAGGGGCCCAATGTCCTTAGTTCCCTGAGTAACTCCCACATGTTCTCATACCAAGTTTCAGTATCCCATTTCTTCCTAAGCAATGCCCTCAGTTTCACTTCTGATACCATTCAAGGCTGGAGATTCAATTGGTATCGTAGTTCAGCCACTCTTATGATAAGACTATGAGTTTTGTTTTCTACAAATCAGCTCTGTCTCTACAAGAAATAAGGCTTCTTTTCAGGCACAAGTGGCAACATTGAGGTTTGTAATGTATTTGTTGAGCTGTGACTCTGAAGCTCTTTCTTTTGCCACTTTACCTAATGAAAGACAAACCAAACAACCAGCTTCTCTATATTTCTTATTCTGACAAAATTGAAAACTATCAAACATCATCACCCAGAGCCTCACTTTTCATCAATAGTTGACCTGTTGATTGGTGGTGATGTTTTGTATATTAATACTGCCACCTCATGCCATGGATTAGCCATGCCCTCTTTACTAATGGAGGCAGAGTCATTAGTGCCTTTAAGACAGTCATGAGAATCAATTTAGAAAGCTTGTCCTTATGGTTTTGTTTCTCTAGAACCAATCTCAGCACCAAATGTCTTAGGCTGGGTCCTCTAGAGAAGCAAAACCAGGGAAGCTGATAGATAGATAGATATCTCAAGAAAATGGCCTACATAGTTGTAGAGGCTGGCAAGTCCCAAGTCTATGGGTCAGATGTCAGGCTTGGGGCTTCTCCTGATTCACATAGCTACAGGGGCTAATGAATCAAAGATTGGTAGGCAATATGGGAGACTACTGACTCACAGGCTGTGAAGGCTAAAAATCCCAAGATTGGCAAGCAATACCACATGCTTCTGGTTCAAAGAATTGGAGGTCAGATGATGGTGATGAGCTAGATGCAGTTTCCAGAATAAGCAAAAAGCCAGAGATCTTAGCTAGAAAGTCTGTTTATATTGGAAGCAGTTCCTCCTGAGGAAACTACCTTTCACTTGATTGGCTGTTCATAACAGATCTCAACATGGAGATGATTATATTATATCAGATGTCATCATGGGGGATGTTCTGGTTACCTAACAGAAATACGACAAATGGGATGACTTGAACAAACAGGAGTTTATTCTCTTACAGTTTGAAGGCTTTAAGTCCAAGTTCAAAGTGCCAGGCTTTAGGGGCTGGGTGAAAGCCCCTCAACCTTCAGCTTCAGCTCTGCCTCCTGTTCCCAGGCCACTGGAGTTAACAGACTTTTCTTCACTCAAACAGCTGCTGGCTGCTGAGACTGACAAGCCCAAGGTTGACAAGTAAAAAGGCACAGTCCCGATGTTCCCAAACCACATGGCGGGCCATTAATTCAATCCATTGAAAGTCCCAAGGTCGGCAGAGCATGGCAGGCTGCTGAACAATGACTCAGTTACATGCAGGATTCAAGTGTGCTGTAAGCTAAAGACTGTTCCCCAAGGCTTCTCCTTATATACAAGAAGCAGACCATATCCCTAAGGCAGCTACTCAGCTGCTCACAGTAGATTCCACCATGGAGTTGATTACCAGTCTCACCTTGGGGAATAACTACATTCAGCTGACCAGCCACTCAACCAGGCCCAGCCAAGTTGACACACAAACTTAACCACCACAAGGGATGACTACATGATAACTGTCAAAACACTGAGTGAAGTTGATAAACAAACTAATCATCACACTACAGTAATTAAAACAATCTGGTACTGGTATAATAATAGACACAGAGACCAATGTAATAGAATTGAAAGTTCAAAAATAAATCCATACATCTGCAGTCAAATGATTTTCAACAAATGTACTAAGTTCTATGGGTAGGAAGATTCTCTTCAACAAATGGTGCTGGGAATATTGGATTTCCACATCCAGAAGAGTGCATCAGAACTCAAATTTCACACCATGCATAAAAACCAGTTCAAAACGGATCAAGGACCTAAATGTAAAAACTCAAACCATAAAAATATTATAAGAAAATATAGAGGTGTGGCTGGGGTACATAGTCTATAATGACGAATATCAGATATGATTACACAAGATGGCAAAATAGATAAATGTGATCTCATAAAATGAAGTGCTCATTAAAGCATTTTGCCAGCAAAGTGAAAAAATAACCTACAGATTGGAAGAAAATTTTTGGGAACCAGATAACCAGTAAGGGCCTAATATCTAAAACACATGAAATACTTCTATAGTTCAACAACAAAAAGACAAACAACCCAATCAAAAAAATGGGCAAGGAATTTTGGCAGATATTTCACCAAAGAGCATAACCAAATGGCTAATAAGCATAGGAAAATATGCTTAATGTCATTAGTCATTAAACCAAAACAAAACCCACTGCTGTCAAGTCAATTCCAATGCATAGTGACCCTAAAAACAGGGTAGAACTTCCCCACAGGGTTTCCAAGACTTAAATATGTATGGAAGCAGACTGTCACACCTTTTTCCCATAGAGCTGCTGGTGGGTTTGAACCAGTGGCCTTTCAGTTAGCAGTTAAGCTCTGATACACAAATCAAAACCACAGTAAAATATCACCTCACTCCCATTAAAATAGCAATGATTAAAAAAATCAGAAAACAACAGGTATTGTCTAGGATGTGGAGAGATTGAAACCCTCATCCATTGCTGGTGAGAATATAAAATGTGGAAAGCAGTTTGGCAGTTCCTCAAAAAATTGAACACAGACCTGGGTGTATATCCAGAAGAAGTGGAAGCAGGAATGCAAGCAGAAAACTGTACAACAAAGTTCACTGAGCAATTTTGACAATAGCCAAAAGGTGAAAATTACTGAAACGTCCATCAGCAGATGAACAAAATGTGGTATATACATACAATGGAATATTATTGTTGTTAGGTGTCATCGAGTAGGCTCTGGCTCATAGCGACCCTATGTACAACAGAATGAAACACTGCCTGGTCCTGCACCAGCCTCACAATCCTTGCTATACCTGAGCCTATTGTTGTAGCCAGTGTGTAAATCCATCTTGGTGAGGGCCTTTCCCTTTTTCAATGACCCTACACTTTCCCAAGCATAATATGCTACTCCTGGGAATGACTCCTTCTGACAATATGATCAAAGTAGGTGAGATGAAGTCTGGTCATTCTTGCTTCCAAGGAGCATTCCATCAACACTTCTTGCAGGACAAATTTGTTCTGTCTTCTGGCAGTCCATGGTACTTTCAGTATTCTTCAAGAACATCAAGCTCAAAACTATCAACTCTTCGGTCTTCCTTATTCATTGTCCAGCTTTCACGTGCATATAGGGAGCTCTGGTAGCATAGTGGCTAAGTCACTTGCCTGCTAACCAGACGGCTGGCGGTTCAAACCCACCAGCCACTTCTCGGAAGGAAGGTTGGGCAATCCTACTTCCGTAGTGATACTGCCTCGGAAACCCAAGGAGGGGTCGCTATGAGTCGGGGCCAACTCGATGGCACATAACAACAACAACAACAATAGGGCAATTGAAAATACCATGGCTTGGGTTAAGTGTACCCTAGTCTTCAAAGAGACATCTTTGCTCTTCAGTACTTTAAAGAGGTCTTTTGCAGCAGATTTGCTCAGTGCAATATGTTGTCTGATTTCTTGACTGCTGCTTCCATTGGTGTTGATGGTGAAACCAAGTAATATTAATCTTTGACTACTTCAATCCTTTCTCCATTTATCACGATGCTGCTTGTTGGTCCAGTTGTGAGGATTTTTGTTTTCTTTATGTTGAGGTGTAATCCATACTGCAGCCTGTAGTCTTTGATCTTCATCAACAAGTGTTTCAAGTCATTTTCACTTTCAGCAAGCCACGTTGTGTCATCTGCATATCACAGGTTGAGTCTTCCTCCTATCCTGATGCTGCATGCTTATTCTTATAGTCCAGCTTCTTGGATTATTTGCTCAGAATACAGATTGAACAAGTATTCTGAAAGGATACAACCCTGACACATGCCCTTCCTGATTTTAAACCATGCAGTATCCCCTTATTCTGTTAACAAACAACAGCTTCCCGCTCTATGTTCAGGTTTCTCATGAGCACAATGAAGTGTTCTGGAATTCCCATTCTTCTCAATGTTACCCATAATTTGTTATGATCCACACAGTTGAATGTTTTTGCATGGTCAATAAAACACAAGTAAACATCTTTCTGCTATTCTTTGCTTTCAGCCAAGATTCTTGTGGCATCAGCAATGATATCCGTCATTCTACATCTTCTTCTCAATCTGGCTTGCATTTCTGGAATTTTTCTGTCAATATACTGCTGCAACTGGTTTTGAATTATTTTTTGCAAGATTTTACTTGTGTGTGATATTAATGATAATGTTAGATAATTTCCACATTATGTTGAATCACCTTTCTTTGGAATGGGTACAAATATGGATCTCTTCCAGTCAGTTGGCTAGGTAGCTGCCTTCCAAATCTCTTGGCATAGGCAGGTGAATGCCTCCAGTAGGGCATCCGTTTGTTGAAACATCTCAGTGGGTATTCTGTCAATTCCTGGAGCCTTGTTTTTTTTACCAATTACTTCAGTGTGGCTTTGATTTCTTCCTTCAATACCATTGGCTCTTGATCATATACCATTTCCTGAAATTGTTGAACATTAACCAATTCTTTTTGGTACAGTGATGCTGTGTATTCTTTCCATCTTCTTTTGATGTTTCCAGTATCATTCAATATTTTGCCCATAGAATCTTTCAATATTGCAACTCAAGGCTTGAGTTTCTTCTTCAGTTATTTCACCTTGAGATATGCCAACTGTATTCTCCCCTTTTGCATTTATAACTCCAGGTCTTTGCACATTTCATTATAATATTTGACTTTGTCTTCTCAAGCTGCTCTTTGAAATCTTCTGTTTAATGCTTTTATCTTATTGATTGTTCCATTTGCTTTAGATACTCTCCATTCAAGAGCAAGTTTCAGAGTCTCTTCTGACATCCATTTTGGTCTTTTCTTCCTTTCTTGTCTTTCTGATGACCTTTTGCTTTCTTCATGTATGATGTTTTGATGTCATCCAACAATTCGTCTGGTTTTTGGTCAGTGGTGTTCAAAGTGTGAAACCTATTCTTCAGATGGTCTCCAAATTCAGGTGGGATATAGTCAAGGTTATACTTTGGCTCTTGTGGACTTATTTTAATTGTCTTCAGCTTCAGCTTGAACTTGCATATGAGCAATTGATAGTCTGTTCCACAGCCAGCTCCTGGTTTCATTTTGACTGGTGATACTGAGCTTCTTCATCGCCTCTTTCCACAGATGTAGTTGATCTGATTCCTGTGTATTCTATCTAGTGAGGTCCACTTGCATAGCCAGCATTTTTGTTGTTGAAAAAAGGTACTTGTGATGAATAAATCATTGATCTTGCAAAATTCTATCATGTGATCTCCAGTATCATATCTACCCTCAGGGCCATATTGTCCAACTACTGGTAATTCTTCTTTATTTCCAATTTTTGCATTCCAATTACCAGTAATAATCAATATATCTTGATTTCATATTTGGTCAACTTCAGGCTGCAAAAGTTGGTAAAAAATCTTCAATTTTCTCATCTGGCTTCGGTGATTGGTGCATAAATTTGAATAATAGTAATATTAACTGTCTTCATTGTAGGCATATGGATATTATCCTATCACTGACAGCACTGTACTTCAGGATAGACCTTGAAACATTTTTTGTGATAATGAATGCCATGACATTCCTCTTCAATTTGTCATTCCTGGCATAGTGGATCATATGGTTGTCTGATTCAAAATGGCCAAAACCAGTGCATTTCAGTTCACTAATGCCTAGGATATTGCTCTTTATGTGTTCCATTTCATTTTTGACAACTTCCAATTTTCTGAGATTCATACTTTGTACATTCCATGTTCCGGTTATTAATGGATGTTTGAAGCTGTTTCTTCCCATTTTGAGTCATGCCACATCATCAAATGGAGGTCCCAAAAGCTTCACTCCATGAATGTCATTAAGCTTGACTCTACTTTGAGAAGGCAGATCTTTGCCAGTTGTATTTTGAGTGCCTTCTGACCTGAGGGGCTTTTCTTCTGGCACTATCTTGGATAATGTTTCAGGGCTATTCATAAACTTTTCCAGTAATACATCAAACAGTGTTTCACTGCTATTCATAAGGTTTTCACTGGCTAATTTTTTGAGTAGTGAATGGCCGCTTCCTTCCTCTGAGTCTGTCTTAGTATGGAATCTCCACTGAAACCTGTCCACCATGGGTGACTCTGCTGGTATTTGAAATACTGGTGGCATAGTCTCCAGCCTGACAGCAACATGCAAGCCACCACAGTAAGACAAACTGGCAGATGACTACAATGGAATATTATTCAATCATAAAGAGAAATTAAATCCAGATGCATGCCACAACATGAATGAATCTTGAAAACATTATGCTGAGCAAAATAAGTCAGTTACAAAAAGACAAATATTGTATGACCTCACTCATAGGAAATAAGCAAACCAAAGATTATTGGTAGTTTCTAGGAGTGCGAGGAAGAAGAAAGGGAGAGTTTTACAAGGGAAGTAAGGTTTTTATGAGGCAGAAGTCAAATGTATCCTCATTCTCCAACCTTTACACCATTTCTAACACCAGTCATTTTCCTCCACAGCACTCTTTCTCTATTAAAACCAAACAAACACAGTGCAATCAAGTCGATTCAGACTCATAGAGCTCCCCTTTGGGTTTCCAAGGCAGTAAATCTTCACAGAAGTAGATTGCCAGTATTCCTTCTGTGGAGTGCCTGGTGTGTTTGAAACACTAACCTATTGTTTGGTAGTCAAATGCCTTAGACACTACACCTCCAGAGCTCCTCTATTAGGTTCCATAATTCACTGAAATGGTCATGGAGAACTCATGAAAACAACATAATTGCAATAACAACTTTAATAACAGAGAAGGACATAAACAGAAACAAAAATATGCTAATGGGAGATTTGGGAAGGGTCCAAGCTCTGGGCCTCAGTGTCTAAAACAAGACCCAGTTACCTGCCCTAAAAACCAGTGTTCATTCTCACCCATCAGGAAACATTCTTACAAGAAATTCAACAATGTCTCTTGGTGAGTTTGGCTGTTGGTCTTTCTAGTCAGTTTTTGGCTAGGGTTTGATATTTACAGCCTGCTGCCACATCTGAGTCTGGTCATTGTCTTCATTTCTGGTACCATAATAGCTGTTGCCTCTATTGCCATGCTGATTTATTGGTCTGGGAGGGTTGGTAGCCCAGTGCCCCATATCTAAAGGACATGCTCCTCTCCTGGCTCTTGTTGGTAAGAAAGTCCCATTGAACCTCTGTGTTTTAGGGTTCTTATAGGCTAGTGCCCAAGGCATTTGACTGCTAACCAGAAGCCTGGCAGTTCAAATCCACCAGCCACTCCTCAGAAGGAAGGTTGGGCAATCTACTTCCATAGTGATACCACCTTGGAAACCCACGGAGGGGTCACTATGAGTTGGATCAGACTCAACAGCAGTGCATATAGGCTAGACCATGTTAATTATAAGGTGGGTCCCTAACCAATTTTGGTAAAGCTCAGACTAGGAGGGCCCTCTTAGTCAATAGCAGTAAAGGTAAAGTCTCATGTGGGTGAGAAACTGACCAATCACTTGCAAACCCTTATGCAGACAGTAAACTGAACAATCACTTGCAAAATTGTGGTCCATCCAATCATTTTTGGAGAATACCAAACCCAGGACCAGAGAGGCCATATAAAGAAACCCACTGCACTGCAGAAAGCATTGAGTTTATGTTAATGGTGGTAGAATAATTTAGAAGAGGATAATGGTAATGGAGGAGCTCTGGTCCATAATGGTACTGCCTCAGAAATCCAAGGAGGGGTTGCTGTGAGTCGGGACTGACTCAACAGCAGTGAGTTTGGTTTGGTTTGAATGGTAATGGTTTCTCACCATGGAGAATGTAATCAGTGTTGCTGAATTGTTGAATGGCTGATGTTTTGCTGTATATATTTTCACCACACACACACACACACACATATGCAAAAGACAAAAAGAAATTTAACTCAAAATGTGTCAAAAGTCTAAATGTAAAACCTAAAAGTATAAAACTTCCAGAAGAAAACACATTGAAAAATGTTTCTTAAACCTTTTTTAGGCAGTTATTTCTTAGATATAACACCAGAAGTGTGATCCATAAAAGGAAAAAAAAATGATAAATTGGGCTTCATCCAAATTCAAAACTTCTGCTCTTCAATAAACGTCATTAGAAAAATTACAGACTTGTATCCAGAATGTACAAAGGACCATCAAAACTCAATAAGAAGAAAACAAACAACCTATTAAAAAGAATGAACAAAATATTTGAATAGATATTTCATCAAAGAAGATACACTGATAGCAAATAAGCACATGAAAGATGTTGAACATTATTAGTCCAAAGGGAAATAAAAATAAAATGTATAGTGAGATACCACTACATATCTACTTTAACAGCAACAACAAAATGCCATCAAGTCAGTTCCAACTCATGGTGACCCCATATGTTACAGAGTAGACCTGATCCATAGTGTTTTCTTGCTATAAACTTTATGGAAATGGATTTCCAGGCTTTTCTTTCACAGCACTGCTGGGTGGATATGTACTAGTTAAGCACAAACCATTTGCACCACCCAGGGACCTCATACAACTATTGTTGTTGTTGTTATGTGCCATCGAGTCGAACCTGACTCATCACGACCCCTCCTTGGGTTTCTGAGGCAGTATCACTATGGAAGTAGATTGCCCAACCTTCCTTCCGAGGAGTGGCTGGTGGGTTTGAACCGCCAGCCTTCTGGTTAGCAGTCAAGTGCTTTAGGCACTATGCTACCAGAGCTCCTCATACAACTATTAGGTTGGGTAAAATGAAATAAGTTGATCATACTGTTGTTGGTTGAGTTCTGAAATAATGGCTAGAAAGTCAGCTGCAGCTCAGAGAGAAATTTAATAAAAGAATAGTAACCTTGCAAGATGGAGACACTTAGGGCCAGAGGCAATGCCATGTGTGTCTCTCCGAGGCTTATATGCTAAGGTTTTTAAAATAGTTTTAAGGCTATGGGGTATGTGATTTCAAAAAGACTTTATGCAAACAAGTTATTCATAAAATCCTGACCCTTCTGTGAGTCAAGAAGGAGAACAAGGCTGTGGTAAATTCCTAATGGTAAACCTCAACTTCCTTCAGGCTAGGTGCATGCACAATCTCTTTCTAAGTTTGAGTCTGTGTGTTTTGACATGGATGCCATGACTTCTATGCAGGTGCATTCTGCTGTTTGCTCTTGGTTCAAGTCTTGGTTTTGTTTCAGATCAGCCACCTTAGTTCATCAGTCAGTAAAGGAAGGCAGGGTGAGCAGGCTTCAAAACTGGTTAATGCTGACCAGAGGTAGTGGGCTAGAAAACACCTCAAAATTGGTCTGTTATCAGGAAATGCCATCTAAGTAGTAAATTTATATTTGCATTATTTCTGTTGCAGTGTCCTTTCCTTGGTCTGAGGATCTGAGGAATGTGGCTGCCCTGTCCTGTGAGCTTTTCCTGTCATGGTTTTATGATCTTAGGAATGTGTTTGCAGGGGCAGGATTCTTATGTGTGATTACGGCTCAAGTAGTAGAATAAGACAATGTTTAAACTGAACAAGATTAATATGGAGCTTTAGGCTATGAAGTTAGAAGACACATTCATCTCCCAGAAATTCTAATCTGTCTATACTATTACAATACCAAGTGCTGACAAGTATGCAGAGCAACTGGAACTGTCATGATCTGCTGGGTGGAAGGTAGATTGTATGACCACCTTTGAAAATAATTTGGCAGATTCCAAAAGATTTAAACATACACCTATGATTTATTGTTGTTGTTAGGTGCTGTCAAATAGGCTCTGACTCATAGCGACCCAATGTACAATAGAATGAAACACTGCTTGGTACTGTGCCATCCTCATAATCCATGCTATGCTTGAGCCCATTGTTGCAGCTACGTGTTAATCCATTTCACTGAAGGTCTTTCCTTTTTTCTCTGACCCTCAACTTTACCCAGAATGATATCCTTCTTCAGGGACTGATGCCTGATGACATAACCAAAGTACATGAGTTGAAGTCTGGCCATTCTTGTTTCTAAGGAGCATTGCTGGCTGCACTTATTCCAAGACAAATTTGTTCATTTTTTCTGCCATTCCATGGTATTTTCAGTATTCTTCGCCAACACCACAATTCAAAAGCATCACAATTCAAATGCAGATCTTTTGTGGTCTTCCTTATTTATTGTCCAACTTTCACATGCGTATGAAGCGACTGAAAATACTAAGGCTTGGGTCAGACTCACTTTAGACCTCAAAGTGACATCTTTGCTCTTTAACACTTTAAAGAGGTCTTTTGCAGCAGATTTCCCCACTGCAATGTTGTTGTTGTTATGTGCCGTCGAGTCGGACCCGACTCATAGGGACCCCTCCTTGGATTTCCGAGGCAGCATCACTGTGGAAGTAGATTGCCCCATCTTCCTTCCGAGGAGTGGCTGGTGGGTTTGAACCACCAGCCTTCTGGTTAGCAGTCAAGTGCTTTAGGCACTATGTTTCTTGACTGATGCTTCCATGGGTGTTGATTATAGATCCAACCAAGTAAAATGAAATCCCTGACAACCTCAATTTTTTCTCCATTTGTTGTGATGTTGCTTATTGATCCAGTTGTGAGGGTTTTTTTTTTTTTTTTTTTTTTTATGTTGAGGTATAATCCACACTGAAGGCTGTAGTCTTTGATCTTCATCAGTAACTGGTTCGAGTCATCTTCACTTTCAGCAAGCAAGGTTGTGTCATCTGCATATTGCAGGTTGTTAATAAGTGTTTCTTCACTCTTGATGCTGCATTCTTATTTATAGTCCAGCTTATTGGAGTTTTACTCAGCATACAGACTGAGTAAGGAAAATTTTGCTGATGATAATTCAAAAATGGCTCCAGCATTACATCAACAGGGAGCTGTGAGAAATTCAAGCCGGATTCAGTAGAAGACATAGAACAAGAAATATTAATGCTGAGGTGAAAAGGATCTTGGCTGAAAGCAAAGAATAGCAGAAAGATGTTTACCTGTGTTTTATTGACTATGCAATGCCATTATGGATAAATTGCAAAGAATGGAAATTCCAGAACACTAAACTGTGTTCATGAGGAGCCTGTATGTAGACCAAGAGGGAGTCATTTGAGCAGAACAAAGGGATATGGAATGGTTTAACAGGAAAGGTATGCATCAGAGTTGTATCCTTTCACTATACTTATTCAATCTATATTCTTAGCAAATAATACCTATGATATGATCTAGCAATTCCACCCCTAGATATCCACTCAAGGGAAATTAAAGAATATTTTCATACAAACATATTTATAGCATCTTTCCTTGTATGAGCTTTGTAATAGATAGAATTGTGTCCCCCAAAATATGTGTAGTAAATCCTACAATATCTGTCGTTATAATCCCATTTGGGAATAGGGTTTCTTTGTTATGTTGGTGAAGCAGTATTAATATAGGGAATGTCTTAAATCTCTTTTGAGATATAAAAGAGCAGATTAAGCAAGCAGCAAAAAGGCAATTGGGGAAAACAGCCAGACTACATGAGATCTCCAAGGAACAAACAAACAGAAGCTGAAAAGAGACAAGGCCTTCCCCCAGAGCCAACAGAGAGAGAAAGTCTTCCCCTACAGTGAGCATCCTGAATTCAGACTTAAATCATCCTAAATAGTGAGATCTCTGGTGGCATAGTGCCTAAGGTACTTGACTGCTAACCAGAAGACTGGCAGTTCAAACCCACCAGCCACTCCTCGGAAGGAAGGTTGGGCAATCTACTTCCATAGTAGTTGTTGTTGTTGTTGTTATGTGCCATCAAGTCGGACTCGACTCATAGCGACCCCTCCTTGGGTTTCGGAGGCAGTATCACTACGGAAGTAGATTGCCCCATCTTCCTT
>NW_006921667.1:5824526-5850757 GCF_000298275.1 Orycteropus afer afer | reverse complement strand
CAATCCTACTTCCGTAGTGATACTGCCTCGGAAACCCAAGGAGGGGTCGCTATGAGTCGGGGCTGACTCGACAGCACATAACAACAACAACAACAATGGTACCAATATAATTTAATATACACACATTTTTTAAGGCAAAAAACATTGAAGGAAAAAAAAAAATAAAGCCCTATTATGAATTGGATTATGTTTCCCTAAAAAAATATGTTTAAGTCCTAACCCTCATTCCTATGAACCTGGCCTTGTTTGAAAATAGGGTCATTGAAAATGTCATCAGTTAACATGAAATCATACTGGAGTAGAGTGTGTCCTAATTGTACATGATTTGTGTCCTTATAAGAAAGAAGACACACAGAAACTGGGGGACAGAGGAAGGATACCATGTGATATTGCAGCTGCAAACCAAAGAATGTCTGGAGCTACCAGAAGCTGGGAGAGAGAGGGATGGAATATAATCTCCCTTAGAGCCCTCAGAAGGAAACAACAGGTCTGATACCCTTATTTGGGCTTCTAGTCTCCAGAACTGAGAGACAATAAATCTCTGTTCTTATAACCCACCCACTTTATGTTACCTTGTTACTGCGGCCCTATGAAACAAATACAGTCCCTTTGACCAACTCCACCAGCTCCCTTCCCTTCCCCTGGGAAACCATATTTAGTAGTCTGGGCTGCATGCTTCCAGTTCATTTTTGTTTTGTTTTAAATTTACATATGACTCAACTGGCATACAAAGGATAGACAGACTTATAAGGGAAACAGTAACATCAGGAGGGTATGCACTCATTACAGCAATCAAGCATCTGAGATTAAGAGGACAACATTTACCCAGGGATAGAGCTAGGAAGATGGGAGATGATGGAAGGAAGAATGAAGGAAAGGGGCAATTATAGGGAGGAAGTGGGAAGGATGCTGTAACTGTTTGGGGATTGCAGCAAATGTCACAAAACAGAATGTGTATGGATGGTTGAATGGAAAACCAATTCGTTCTGTAAACTTTCACCCAAATCACAATTTAAAAAAAAGAAAGAAAAAAAAAGAAAAAGAAAAAAGATAAATGTATAAAACCATTACCTTCTATACAAATTCTTCCAGAATAGTAAAGAACACTTTCTGACTCATTCTGTGAGGTCAGCATTACCCTGATACCAAAATCAAACACATTATAAGCAAATTATTGACCCATGTACTTCCTGAGCATGGACACAAAAATTCTTCTAAAATCTTCTAAATCAATAACTTAAGCTTCCACCTTAAAAAACTAGGAAGGGAAGAACAAATAAAATCCAAATTAAGCAGAAAAAAATAATAAGAGAAGAAGTAAACTAAATGGAAAATGAAAGACAAAAAAAAAAAAGAGAGAGAGAGAGAGAGAGAGAGATTGAGAAATCAGTGAAATCAAAAGTTGGTCCTTCCATTTAAGGTTTTTCGGCCTCTCCCCATCTGGAACAAAGAAGAGTGAAGAAAATCAAAGACACAAGGTAAAAATTAGTCAAAGGGCTAACAAACCACGTGAACCTCAGCCTCCACTGAGACAGAAGAACTAGATGATGCCTAGTTAACACTATCTGTCACTCCGAAAGGGATCACAATAGGAGATCCTGGACAGAGTGAAACAAAACTCCAAATCATAAAAGGGACTAGGCTTATTGGCCAGATAAAGATTGGTAGAACCTCCAGGGCCATGGCTCTTAGTCAACCTTCAAGCCTGGAACTGAACTCACACCTAGACCTCAACTATCAGCCAAACAGTAAACAGGTCTGTAAAGTGAACAATAACACCAGGGAGGTAGTACTCAGGAAATTAACCATACAAAATCAAAGGGGCAGCATTTGCCCAGTGATCAATCGCAGAAGGCAGGAAGGGATAAGAGAGAAGGATGAAGGGAAGTGGCAAGCACAGGGAAGAAGTTACATTGTGCTGTTACATTGTGGGGATTGCAATGATATGTCACAAAACAAAACGTGTATGAGTTGTTGAATGAAAAACTGATTTGCTTTGTAGTTTTCAACCAAATCGCAATAAAAAATTAAATAATGTTTATGTACATAAATAGGTGTTAGTGAATTATACCTAGTAGTATTGTGTGTTTTTAAAATGCACGTAAATGGAACTACACTATAACCTGCCTCTCTTCATCCATGTGTGTTTGAAAGACTTATCACTAGCCACATAGAAATTGACTCATTCCTTTTATTTACTATATAATATTCCATTATATATATATATATATATATATATCACATTTTATTCATTCATTTCCCTATGGATGAATCCAAGTAGAGCCTGGGCAGGAAATGAATGGAACCCTCAAAATGGCAAGAACTGAAGAAAGCAACTGTGTAAGGAGGCATGACAGAGTTAAAGGAAGCAGCACACTTAGCACCTTTCCTGTTTTTGCTGTTTCAACTGATGCTGCTGTGAGTTCCTTGCACACATCTGCTTGTGTTAGTGTGCAAAAGATACTCCATGAGCCCTTGGAGGGAAATTTACTGGGCCAGGCTATTCTCAGACACTGTGATACTTGAAAATCTAGTTTTACCTAAGAAGTTTGGGGATGACTATTTTGATTAAAATAAATGTACCTCCCAAGGAAATTTGCCCTGAGTCAACTGCTCCTCATAAGTTACCCAAGGGCTCCCCAGGGGGGTTCTTTGCATGGTGATGTGCTCTACAGTCTCACCAACCACAATCCTACTGAACACATAGTAATCACATCACAATGTCCTACAATGACTCAAACCTCACCTCCCCACCTTATGGCAGCTCCACGGACAGAATCAATGAGTGGTGGGAGGCAAATTAGAATGAAATACAGAAAGCCAGCCCACATGGACCATGGGGAAAGCCTGATGGGAACACTACAGAAACAGCCTTTCTTCTTCAGTGAGAACAAAACTGCTCGCCTTTCTCTCACTTCCTTTTTGGGGCCTGGGAGGATCGGTCTGTGAGTGGCCAGCTGCTATTTATGGGCCTCACTGCTCTGTGTGAAACCCCAATCCCTCTTGAGTGGAAAGAGTGCCGGGCAGGGGGGCAGGCAGGTGACCTAACCCTTGGTCTGGAGTGCAGCTGTTCTGGTCTCAAAGTGAAACTCACCTTAGGAGGTCAGAGTGAGTCTGATTTGGTCTGTTTCCTTAAGGGTAAGCACTGTGCATACTGTAGCTATGGGCACCTCAGAGTCCAGTCCCCCTAATTTCTGCAGAAGGGGAAACTGAGGTCCAGAGAGGTTAAGTGCCTGGTCTGAGGTCATACAGTGAGTGAGACTTCAACAGGCCTAGGACACAGTGTCTGGACTCATTGCAGAGTGCGACAGAAATGAGAAGAGTCTTGAGCACCATCAAGCACCTCCCCCACATCCAGCTTCCCCGGGTGTTAGGAGTGGGACAGAACCTCAGAATATTGTCCACAGCCCTTGGGGGGAGGTCAAAGCTGAGAGTTGATGAGGGAGAGCTGTTGGGAGAGGCAGGGAAGAAGTTGCCCAGATGCCAGACATGAGACTCATACACTCGCACAAACACATAAGGCCTCAGAGCCGACATCAAGCCCCTCCCCTAACTTCTTCATTTTGGCCTTTTGGGATCTTTTCCACCTTTGAGTTGCTCTTTGATGTTCATTGTAACCTGATTCCATTGATTCCCTCTTTCCTCACTCCTCTCTTTTTCCTTTCTTCCGCATCTGCTTGTTAAGCACTTACTAAGTCCCAGACACTAATCCAGACGTGGTTCAGGTTATCTTCATTGAAGAGGTGAGATTTAAGCAAAGAAGTGCAGGAGGTGATGGGGTGAGGCAAGCAGACATCTGGGGGAAAAACTTCTCAGGCAAAGGGAACAGCAGGCACAAAAGTCCTGAGGATGAAGGAACACGATTGGGGTATAGGATCAGGGGTGCCACATAGTTGGTGTGGTGTTAGCAGGAGGATATGGGCTCTAAGGGTTCAATATGTGAGGAACCTGTGAGAAGCCAGCTCAGGTCTTCATGGGCAGGGTTTCTAGATAGAGGAGGGCTGTGTGGTGACTTAGGTTTTGATGGACCACTCAGGCTAGGGAAGGGCACAGGAGGAGAGACACTGACTGGTAAGTGTAAGGCTGATGGAATGAGGAAAGGCAACTCCTGGATCATTTTAATGCGGATACCTTCAGGATCTGCAGTGGCCTGAACAGAGTAGGGTGTGGAGGGGGAGTGGGGTCCAATCGATCTTCCTTGTGTGTAAGGTGGGAGCCAGGCTGGCAGGGTCTAAATAAAGATCCACCAGTGACTATGGCTTTGTGCCATGGTGGGACCCCCAAGTTTCCATCCTCCCTCTGCAAAGGAGCAGTGACCACTCCACAGGGTTCCAGGCAACACATGTCTGGCTCATGCCTGGAGCACAGCAAACACCTCATGAAATATCAGCTACAATATTAACAATAACAATGACTCTCTATCCTGAGCCAAATCTTTTCTCATCAACACACGTTTTCTTCGTACACACATGCAGCTGTATAGCAGAGCTTCTGTCTTCTAGACTCTGGGGTATGTCAGTGAGTTGGACAAGGCCCTAGCTCTGTGGAGCCATGGGGGTCCCTTGAGAAGACAGACAGTCACAAATGGACTGGCTAAAAAAAAGTGACTAAGTTGTGCCGAGTGTTGTGAAGGATGCCAGCAAGGGTTGAGAAGGGAATGAAGGATTTGGGGATACTCTAGTTACAGTGGTCAGGAAAGGCCTTTCCAATATTTGACCTGAGGCTGATTTGTTCTGAATATTTGATCTGAGGCATGAAGAAAGAGAAGTCATTAGGCAGAAGGACCAAATCTGAGATGGAATAGGGTTTAGTTTGTGTGAGGACAGTGTTTGTAAGTGTTGGATGAAGGCATGTAAAGGAGTTTGCAGGCAGAGAAGGGCTGTTGGGATATACATGGTGGTTGTTACACAGATATGGTCTGTGACTATTAGATATGTGTGGACACTGATTGTCACATAGAAGTTGGTGATGGTTGTTACACAGATAGTTAAACAGGTGTGAGCAATAGTTGGTATACAAGTGTGGGTGATAATTGTTACACAGTCATGGAGAATGGTTGTTAGATAGGTATGGGCTGTGGGTTGTTAGACTGTGGTTGTTTCATAGAGGTAGGAGCTGGTTGATAATAAGATGTAGGTGGTGCCTGATGTAAAGAAGTGGGCATTGGTTGTTACAGAAGTGGGCAACAGTTATTACACAGAGGTGGGTAGTCATTGTTACACACAAGTGAATAAGGCATATACCTTGTCCCCAGAGTGGTCCAAAACAGGATGTCACACTCTCTTTCACAACAGATCAACTGCAGGGACAGAGACACAGGTGTGGAGGGAGAGCCAAGTGCTGGTCTTCTCTCTCTTATCTCTTGGGTATCAGGGCTCATTGAAATTGGGGTCATCTATGGCAGAGAGTGGCTGGAGCTTAGGGACAAGATACAGGCACTGCTGTGCTCTGGGCCTTGGCTGGCTCTAAGTCACATGAGAAGACAGTCACTTAGAGTGATGCTAACAGAGGGCAACCCCTTCCCCTCTGCCAAAGAAGTACTACACAGTGGAGGGTGGGAGCATGAATGTTGGGAAATTTGGAGCCTTTGTGGTCTCAGAGGTGAAAGTTGTTTCTGGAAGCAAAGATCCAGAGCTTATCTTCCTGGGACAGGTAAGACCTGGTACTTCACATCCTCCCCCAAAAGCCTTCAAATTGGGACAATGGAGGCACCTTCTAGTTGATTCTGAGGAACGGAAAAGTGGTGTTACTCATAGTAATCAGCTCTGGGTAAAGAGCTTACTATGCCTCATCTCACTTAATCTTCACAACAGCCCTGTGAAGTAATGACCACCACTATCCCCATTTTATGTATGAGGAAACTGAGGTTTGGAGAGATCTTTCTGATACTGAAGTCCATGCTGTTATTGGAACTTTCATTCATGGCTGGTGGTGGTGGTGGTGGGGCAATTGGTACAAGAATTTTGGAAAAGGGTTCAATGGTTTGGCAGTACTACTAAAGCTAACTGCATGCCTCCCATGACTCCCAAGAAAATACCCACACAAACGTGTCAGTATTCCACCTAAAGGATGTTCATAGCAACATTTGTAACAGCTGCAATCTAGAGACTCTTCAAGTGTTCACCAACAGGAGAAGGAATAAACAAATTGTAATGTATTTGCAGAATGGAACATAACACAGAAATGAAGATGCATGAATTACACACAATGACTCACAGACAAAATGTTGAATGAAAGTAGCTGGACACAGAAGAACAGTTACCGTCTGGCCCCATTTATACAAAGCTCAGGACCAGGCCAAATAAATCTCTAGAGGTGGCAATCAGGATAACAGTCACCTGTGAGAGGGAGCAAGAATTGAGCATCTGTGGGACTGGAAATATGTATTTTCATGTTGGTGCTGATGACCTGGATATTCACTTATAAAAATTCACCAAGATGTACACTTACTATATCCAACTTATAGCAATGGGTTTCTGAGGTAGTAAATCTTTAAGGAACTAGATTGCCTCATCTTCCTTCAATGATATTATATTTTGATTCATCCTTAATAAAAAGGAAAGCAATCTGTGTTCCTACCTGGCTGTTGCAATTGGGCTGGAGGGTTTCACAGGTCACAGGAAATGAATCTTTGGCCTAGAGAAAGCTGTTGACTCTTCAGAGATCCTCTGTTTCTCCTCCTGAGCTATATGTAGCACATACCCAATGGGGAGGGGACACAGTGATGATGGGGGTCACAGGGATGGAGACACAACTTTAAAAGAGGAAGGAGGATGCTCAGGTGTCATAGTTACATAAAATGTTACTAGGGAGAGCAAGATAGAGGGGAGCAATTTTTCTGTAAATCTAAAATTATTCTGAAATTAAAAAGTATTTAGAAAGAAGAGGCAGTTCTCATTCCATATAGATATAACGTATTTAAAATACAACAGAAGGCAAATCTGTAGTGAGAAGAGTTGTAGTAGTGTTGGGCGGTGTGGGGGGAACTAGAAGAGGTATTGGCTGGGGCTGGTCCTATCTTGTTTCTTGATCTGGTGGCCATGATGTTCAGTTTATGAATATTCTTGGAGCTGTACACTTATGATATATGTAAGTAATATTTTAATGAATTTTTTATTTAAAAAATTCTTCTCAGGAAGAGAGTTTTCTGGCTATGAGGGCTTCATGCTTATTCATTGTAAGCATTGGCTTGGAGCTGGCCAAGCCTCCTAAAAATATCAGCCTTAAAATGAAAAGTGTTAGCCCTGGCCCAGAGGACCAGAGGATCATAGAGCAGAGTTTGGGAGGAGTGGCAATCTTAAATGGAGAAATCAAGGATGAGTTATTGAGAAGGTGACTTTTGAGTGCAAGGCTGCAGAGGACATGAGAGTGAGTTCGGATACCTGGATACAAATATCTGGGGAGAGGGAGGAGCAGATGCAAAGGCCCTGAAACAGAAGACTACCTAGCATTTTTAGGAACAGCAAAGAATGCAAATATGAGTGAAAAAGAATGAGCAAGAAAGAGTGGTGAGAGGTTTGAACAGTGGTGAAGCCAGGTTATGGAAGTGTGTAGACCTTTGTGAGGACCTTGCCTTTGTCCAGAGTGAGTATGGGGAGATTTTGAGCAGGATCCCTCCAGCTACTGTGCTGAGAGCCAATACAGTGGGGGGCAGCAAGTGGAAACATGGGGAGACCAGTTAGGATTCAGGTGCAATAATGCTGGGCACTGATGAGGGTGGCTTGAGCCAGGCAGAAAGATGGTGAAAAGAGGTCAGAAGATTCTGGGCCTATTTTGAAGTAAACAGATTTTTTTTGATGGATTACTTAGTAGGAGGAAAAGACAGAGGGGTGGGAAGAGAAAGCAGTCCTAGTGACTGCAGAGTTTGGGACCTGAGCAGCCAGAAAATGCCAGTCACTGAAAGGGGTGGCAGAGGTAGGTAGCTTGTGAAGAAAGGCCCAGAAGCTCACATTTGGCCATGTTAAGTCTGAGATGTCCATGAGAAATCCCAAGGAGATATTGAGTAGACTAGTGGGTACCCAAGTCTGCAGAGTAGAGGAGAGGTAGAGGCTGCAGATATGAATTTGGGTGTCCTTGTTATTATTATTACTTTATTGTGGTAAATATATATGTAATAGAACATTTGCCATTTCAACATTCTTCACATGTACAGTTCAGTGACATTCATTTATGTTCAGGGTGTTTTTCAATTATCACTCTTAATTGTTCCCAAACTTTTTTCTCATCCTTAACAAAAGCTCAGTGTTCCCTAAACACTGAATCCTCTTTCTCTTGGTGCTGTTACTATTATTATTACATGCCTTGAACTCAGGCCAAAGAAAGCAGAAGGATAGAGATACCAGAAATCTAAATGTAGTTCCCAGAAACATGCTCAGTTTCTTTAGGTTCCCTAGGATTTCCCAAGGGTTCCCTCCTCGATTGCTACCACTTCTGGACAGATATCTGTACTGAAACCCAAAAAGGGCCTCTCATACAAGGAGGTCCTTGAACAATGGACCAAGAGGAGATTTCTGAAACACAACATTGTACAATTTTACAGAATAATCTAATTGAATGACCCCTCTCTAACCTGGTGGACAGTGTGAGCTTGCCTAATTGAGAGCTGAGTTTGGTGTCACTCATCATCAAAAAGAATGTTTCAAGATCTATCCTGAAGTACAATAATGTCAGTAATAGGATAATAGCCATATGTCTACATGGAGGACCTTGATAATATTACTATTACTCAAATTTATGCACCAATCACTAAAGCCAAAGATGAAGAAATTGAAGATTTTACCAACTTTTACAGTCTGAAATCGACCAAACATGCAATCAAGATGTATTGATTATTACTGGTGACTGGAATGTGAAAGTTGGAAAGAATAAATAAACACTGGTAGTTGGAAAATATGGCCTTGGTGATAGAAATGATGCTGGAGATCATATGATAGAATTTTACAACACCAACAACTTATTCATTGCTAATAGCTTTTTCAACAGCATAAATGGTGGCTATACACATGGATCTCATCAGACGGAATACACAGCAATCAGATCGACTACACCTATAGAAAGAGGCAATGAAGAAACTCACTATCTTCATCCCAAATAAGGCTAGAGCTAACTGTGGAACAGACCATCAATTGCTCATATGCAAGTTCAAGTTGAAGCTGAAGAAAATTAAAACAAGTCCACAACAGCTGAAGTATGACCTTGATTATTTATATCCCATCTGAATTAAAAGACAATAGATTTGTCTTGAACAATGGACCAAAAGACAAAACAATAGATTTGACACATTGAACACTAATGACTGAATGCCAGATGAGTTGTGGGATGACATCAAGAACATCATACATGAAGGAAGCAGGAGGTCATTAAAAAGACAGGAGAGGAAGAAAAGACCAAAATGGATGTCAGAAGAGACTCTGAAACTTGTTCTTGAATGGAGAGTAGCTAAAATGAATGGAAGAAATGACAAGACAAAAGAGCTAAACAGAAGATTTCAAAGGACAGCTCAAGAAGACAAAGTCAATTATTATAAGGAATTGTGCAAAGACCTGGAGTTAAAAAAACAAAAGGGAAGAGCACACTTAGCATATTTCAAGCTGAATGAACTGAAGAAAAAAACTCAAGCCTTGAGTTGCAATATTGAATGATGCATATTGAATGATGCAGGAAGCATAAAAAGAAGATGGGAGGAATACACAGAGTCACTGTACAAAAAAGAATTGGTTGATGTTCAACTATTTCAGGAGGTGGCATATGATCAAGAACCAATGGTATTGAAGGGAGAAGTCGAAGCTGCACTGAAGGAACTGGTGAAAAACAGAGCTCCAGAAATCGACAGAATATCCATTGACATGCCTCAACAAACAGATCCAGTATTGGTGGCACTTACTCATTTATGCCAAGAAATTTGGAAAACAGCTACCTGGCCAACTGATTGGAAGAGATCCAGATTTGTCCCCATTCCAAAGAAAAGTGATCCAGTAGAATGCGGAAATTATCGACCAATATCATTAATATCACACACAAGTAAAATTTTGCTGAAGAAAATTAAAAATCAATTGAAGCATCAAGATAAATGGAGAAAAGATTGAAGGTGTCAAAGGTTTCATTTTACTTGGATCCACAATCAACACCAATGGAAGAAGCAATCAAAATGCCAGACATTGTATTACACTGGGCATATATACTGCAAAAAACCTCTTTAATGTGTTGAAGAGCAAAGATATCACTTTGAAGACTAAGGTGCAACCAACTCAAGCCATGATATTTTCAATCACATCATATATATGTAAGAGCTGAACAATGAATAAGGAAGACCAAAGAAGAGTTGCTGCCTTTGAATTATGGTGTTGGTGAAGAATACTGAAAATACCATGGACTGCCAAAAGAATGAACAGACCTGTCCTGGAAAAGTGCAGCTGGAATGCTCCTTGGAAGCAAGAATGGCCAGACTTCATCTCACCTACTTTGGTCATGTTGTCAGAAGAGACCATTCCCTGGAGAAGGGAATATCACGCTTGGTAAAGTGGAGGGTCAGAGGAAGAGGGGAAGACCCTCAACAAGATGGATTGACACAGTAGCTGCAACAGTGGGTTCAAGCATAGCAAGGATTATGAGGGTGGTGCATGACCAGGTAGTGGTTCATTGTGTTATACATAGGGTTACTATGAGTTGGAACCAACTCAACAGCAGCTAACAACAACAACATTGTTATGTAAGATATCCACGTGGAAATGTTGAGTCACAGTTCAGGGGAGGGACTAGAAGCTGGACTCCTTTATCCCTTGCCATTTTTGATACAGAGCTGAAATAACCAGGCTAGGCCAGCCCAGCTGTGTGCTTTAGTGGCCTCAGTACTTATTTATCTTCCTGTGTCACAGTGAGCTTCCCATTTACCAGAAAAATGAGGGAAAATGGATCAATCCTCAATACTAGCAGGAAATTAATCTCAAATCCTGCAACACAAAAAGTCTTAAATGTTTTTCCTCCTTTACACAAAACTTCTAAATTTTTCTTCTCCAACCTGAGCATTACCAATCTGCCTTATTCCATCTGCATATATTGTTCTTGGTTTGCCAGTCACCTGGAGATTAGCATTCATCATCATTCCTCCAGGAGGAAATTTTCCTATGAGATAGGTTACACCAGAAATTATTTTTGTTTTTCCCATGCAGAACATTGACCTGATTCAATTCAGATATTTCTCAAGGGACTTTTCTGTGCCCAGAATGATATTTCAATCATTCATTTGTTCAGCAAACATTTCTCTTTTTCTCCCCACACTCCATTCCTACTTTCCTTTTATTCTACTCCTCTACTATGTTAGAGGAGCTCCGGTGGTGACATGTGTAAAGTATTTGGCTGCTAACCAGAAGGCTGGTGGTTCAAACCCACCAGCCACTCTGGGTAAGATGATGAGGCAATCTACCACAAAGATTTCACAGCCTTGGAAACCCAATGGGGGTTGCTGAGTTGGAATCGAGTGGATGGCAGTGGGCTACTGTGTTAAATTGAGGTCATTCTTAAGGCTACATCAACTGCCTGGATTGTCCTTCACCTAGATCTTTGCAAAGCTGGCCTCTTCTTGAAAAGGAGAAGTTCATAAAGTCTTTTTGGCCAAAACCAAATAATTGCATTCAACTCAGTTCTTGTTGAATTTAAATAATCTGGACTTCGTGTTTGCTTAGCTGCATTTAGACAAATCAACTTGGAGTTTTCACAAGCTCTTGACATTTGGCTTTGTTAATAGCTAGAAGCCATAAAAACTAAGAAGTAATTTCTCTATAGCAGAACCAAAATATGAAAGAAATACACTCTAAGGAAAGGAATCTTGACACAGCTGTCTTTTGACATGGAGGTGATCACATTATATCTCATTATGGGGGATGACTACATCATAACTGCCAAACCACTGAGAACCATAGTCCAGCTAAGTTGACACACAACCTTAACCATCACACCTTGATAACATCATCCTACTTTATCCCAGAATGCATGTGTCTGAACATTCCTGCTCTACTTATTTTCTTACCTCTTTACTGTCTTTCTCCTCGCCCTGTCTGAGTTCCATGAATTCAGGAACTTTGATTTAAGCATATTCCATATTCCAGCACTGCAGCACACTGTAGGTGCTCAATTAATGTTTGTGGACTGAGTGAATGAATGAACCTCCTTCTGGGCTTGTGTGTCCTCTCTGAGAAGGTTGAGGGACCTCTGAGCAGCAGAATAACAGAGTCGAGCAGGAGCTTGGGCTCATGTTGGAGTCCTGATGAAACTCTGTAACAGCCCCAGCTTTTCTAGCATCCACTAGGCTCTGGGGTCAGCATGGACTGTGGGGCCAGAGATTTTTGGGCTCAAATCTGGGCCCACCACAACTTAGGCTATGGGCAAAGTGCTCAGTCTCTAAGCCTTCACTCCCTTATCTGTAAAAATGAGGTAATAACAACATCTACCTTGTTCTGAGAATGAAATGATTTAAAATAAACTTTGTGTCAAGTACACGGTAGGTATTTGTGATGCACTCACAGGTTGACCCAGATTTCTAAATAAATAGGGACCACTGATAAAAGGAGACCAATCACTAATAAAGATTACTCCATGAATATCATGTACCTCTGATCAGAGCCTGAATACACCAGATGCTCCCGGAGCTTTGTTGTTGTTGTTGTTGTTGTTATGTGCAGTCGAGTTGGCCCTGACTCATACCACATGGAAATAAGTTTTAATTATGACAAGAAGCACACAGCACACCAGAAGAAAAGCAGATCCATTTTTTAGCTGAAAAGAATGTCCAGGCAGAGATGGAAAACTCTTCTATACTAACCCCACTTTGTACTGTAGGCTAAAGACTCAGAGGGCCTTGAATAGGTTGGCTTAGTTTGGGGGGACTGAAAACTCTGCTATGTGTGCTTCCACCTAGGACTATAGTTGAGGGACTCAAAGGGAACAGTTTTGTGGAGCCGGTCACCTCTGGCTTCTTGAAGCTGTGCTGGCAGAGATGGAAAACTCTTTTACATGTGTCTCCACCTAGCACCATAGCCAAAGGACTCTGGTCCCTTCCCCAGCCATTTTTATACTCTAAAGCCTATGTGACATGCTACTTGAAGCATAATGTAGATTTTTCCTACCTGATCACCTAGGGGCAGTGGTCAGACATCTTGGTGCCAACCCAGAAAGGTCTCTCTCTCTCTCTCTTTTTTTTTTTTTTTTTAACTTTTATTGTGGTGAAAACATACACAAGACATTCACCAACATAACAACTTCCACATTTATAGCTCAGGGACATTGATCACATTTTTCCTGCTGTGCCACCATTATTAATATTCCACCACTATTAGCACAAACTCAATGCCCTGAAAACAAAAGCTTCCCTTTATCTTGTTCCTCCTACCCTTGTTGTTGTTGTTGTTATGTGCCGTCAAGTTGGCCCCGACTCATAGCGACTCCTCCTTGAGTTTCCGAGGCAATAACACTACAGAAGTAGGATTGCCCAACCTTTCTTCCGAGGAGTGGCTGGTGGGTTTGAACTGCCAGTCTTCTGGTTAGCAGTCAAGTGCCTTAGGCACTATGCTACCAGAGCTCCTTCCTACCCATGGTAACCACTACTACTACTACTACTAATATATATGTGTGTGTGTGTGTGTGTGTGTGTGTGTATAAATACATATATATATAATTTTCTTTCAACCTATCTAGGAATTTTCCCTCCCTTCCCCTTCCATCCCTAGTAACCCACAAAGAAATTTTCCTTCCATGTATAAATGTTTCCTTTGACTTTTTACAATAGTGAACTAATACAATATTTGCCTTTCTGTGTTTGACTTATTTCCCTCAGCATAATGTCCTCCAAGTTCATCCATGTTATGCAGTATTTTGCAGATTCTACATTATTCTTTAGGGTGACATAGTATTCCATCTTGTGTATGTACCACAGTTTGATTATCCATTTGAAAAACATCTCTTTAGCCCTACTGCTTTTTAGACAAAACTTCAGGCTTCAGAGGAGAGAGAAGTGGTTTGTTCCAAGGCCTAAAAATGCTAGCAGGGGGAGGAATGGAGAAGACCATAGTCGGATTTGTCTGAAGGATGCTTCCTCACAATATTCAACTAATGGTGGTCATTTATTATTAGTCTAAGGCCTGCCTAACACACACATACATGCTATCACTTTCACCATGGAGCCCCAAGCTCTTTTTCTAACTAGGACTCATAGCCTTCAGCCTAGAAACCAGCCCCAGCCCCTGAAAAATCCAGCTGTGGGTCACAATCCTCTATGTGATCCTTTAGGCCCAGCCATAGACAATTACAAGGCTTGCATGGCAGGTCTCATGGAGAGGGGGAAGGGATGAATTGCCCTCCCCTCATCAGTCTTGGTGTACAGCCAGCACATTGCAGTCTCTGGAGGAAGGTGCAGTCAAGGAACCAGCCCCTGCCCCAGTGGATCAGCCATGCTCATAGGCACATCTTCATTCCCCACCCAAGTGCTTCCATTTGACCTTAAGGGGTTTTATGAAAAGCTGAGGTGCTTTTCTCCACTGACTCGGTACTTTTCCACTCCCAGCCCTTCTTTCTGGGAGCTCTGGTGGAGTAGTGCCTAAGGCATTTGACTGCTAATCAGAAGGCTGGCAGTTCAAACCCACTAGCCACTCTTCGGAAGGAAGACTGGGTATCTACTTTCGTAGAGATTCTGCCTCAGAAACCCAAAGAGGGGTTGCTATGACTTGGAATCAACTCAATGGCAGTGAGTTTGTTTTTTTAAGGTTATTTTTAGCCCTTCTCTCAACTCCCCCCTCCCCCATCATAAAAAGGTAGGATCCTTTTGTTTGGCATGCCTTGGAGAAGTTCCCTGTCTACACTGTGTTTCATCTATGAGGAAATGGAACACTGACTGGGGAGCCAGCACCTTTCTCTTTCATCTCCTGTTTGCACTGTCTCAGTAAGTGAATAAAAGCTTGGTAGTTAACTTTCAGTTTGGCTCTTGTCTTCTTCCACACCTGGCAACTCAACAACCCCCTTCTTTCTCTCGTTTAGTAGTTGTCCACTGGTGCCTTTCATGTACCGGCACAGCTCCAGGTGTCAGAGACACAGTGGCATCAAGATGAAGCTCCTGGAGCTTATATTCTAATTGGGGACACAGATAACCATGGTAAGCACGTGGGGAAAAAAAAATTCATTGTAAGCAGAAGTGCTCATAGAGAAATAAATGAAACTGAAATGGTAGGGAGTGACTGGGGAAGGGACTCTAGGCAGGACTCTGAAGGATGATTTGGGGCTGACTCAGATGCACAAAGAGTCAGTGAGCTGACCTTGCTGGCAGTGGGAATAGTAAGGGTGAAGCCCTAAAGTGGGAAGGTGTCCAGCATGTCTATAGGTTGACTGCCGTGGAGGGAGCATGGGGAACTAGGAAAGGAGGCCAGGGAGGCAGTGGAACAAACTGGTATCCGACTTTATCCAGATTTTGGGTTTAGTGTTTGTACTTCTTCTACAAGATGTCTGTGAATCACTGGACTGTGCTGTCTGCACTCATTGAGTCACCAACAACCTCACCATGAAAGAACTTTCTTATGAAAGACTCAGTTAATTGATTCTGCTTCCTGTACTAGTCATCTCTACTCAGCAGAAGCAGAGGAACCAAAAGCTTTTGTTTGTAATGTTTGTTTAAATCTCCAAACTTCATTCATTCATTTGAGAAATATTTGTGGAATATATGTTGTGTGCTGGCTACTTTGCTGTGCTATGAGAAAAAAAGGCAGCATCCAAGTCAAACACAGTGGTGCCCTCAAGCAGCCCAGAGCCTAGAAGTTAAGCCCATTCCCCTTTCAATGCCTCGGCTTTTCCATCTGTAAAGTGGACAGCCTAGACCAAAATTCCTGAAGGTTCATTCACCTGTAAGTTTACCTCTCTTCTAGGGTCCAAAGAAATCTGAAATATCTCTGCCCAATATCACATGTACAACAGAGGACTTTGGTACTTTAACTACAGAGAGAGAGAGAGAGAGTGTGAGAGAGAAAGAGACATTGTGCTCTCAGATTAAGATCTAAATGTTTCTCAGTTAATGAATCCCTAGACCTGTCCCCCACCCTATCCTGGTAACAACCAATCTGAAAACTGTAAGGGATCATTAGCCCATTTTCTCTCCCTCAGCTGCAAGGAGAAGAGGATATTGTCTGTCTCCTGACCCAGAACACTGGACCAGTGAGCTAGGAGCTATTTGGAAGGCTGCACTTTCAGGCTAACAAACAAATGCTTTGCTAATAGCTAGAAGGGGGCAGGAAAACCAGAATTTGTCTTCTTTTTTTCAGTAAAACCCATCTTTTACCCTGTCTGGAAATTATCTGGGTGAGTGGGAGGAGAGGCAACGCTGTACAGAGGGAAGGGTTTGGGCACTAGAGACAGCTCACTTACCAACTCTATGACCAACACTATATCTCTCTGACCTTTAGTTTCCTCTTTAGTAAAATGGGAATAAGAATAAATGAATTCCTTAAGGTATTAAATGAGGTATCAGTAAAGTGCTTACTGGTGTAAGGTAGTAAATATGATGATTGGTACAAATATAGGGAGATTATTCATTGAGAATAATTACCTCTCTTCCATGTTGTCCACCTGGATATCTACTGAGGTAGCATCTCTACTGCCTTAGGGTGGGCTTCAGAGGCACTAGACATCTCTGAAGGAGAAGATGGGTATCACCAGCAGCAGAGATCCACAAGGCCATTCCTTTCCCTCTCCTAGCATGTCTCAGACTGCCCCTGGGGAGTCCCCTCCTGCTTAGGAACTCCACTCTCTTAATAACCCCTTTTCCTTCCCAATGAATGACTACAGCCTTAGGGGAACTAGAAGAGCCTCTCTGCCTCCCACAGCCATAAACACATGTGCACAGCCTCACTAGTAATGGGGAGATACAAAATAAACACCAAGATACCACTTCTCTTCAATTAGCAAAAATTTAAAAGTATGACACTATCCACTGTAGATAACAGAATGGGTAAATAGTGAGAGTGTAAATTATCAAGGCCAGTTTGACAATAGCTGATGACAATGGTAAGGTGAAGAGCCCCCAACTCAAGATCCTGTCTGTGCACATTCACCCTAGAGACTCTCATGTGTCTGCACAAAGGGGCTGTCCATCATAGCATTGTTCATAATGGCAAGGAACTGGAAACAACTAAATGTTCCTCAGTAGAGTAGGGGTGAAAAATTAAATGTGGAAAACTATACAATAGTTAAAAGGAATGAACTAGATATATATGTATTCATATGAGCTTCTCTCAACAATGTTGGATGAAAAAGGAAGATGCGTAACGATGAATACAGAATGCCATTTATGTAAAAATTTAAAAATAATTCATGCAAAGTAATGCCATAATTCATGTTGTTGTTGTTATGTGCCGTCAAGTCGGCCCCGACTTGGGTTTCTGAGGCAGTATCACTACAGAAGTAAGATTGCCCAACCTTCCTTCCGAGGAGTGGCTGATGGGTTTGAACTCCCAGCCTTCTGGTTAGCAGTCAAGTGCTTTAGCCACTATGCTACCAGAGTATAAAAATGGGACTTTATGATGGTAGTTCTCTCTGGTGAGGGGAAGATGTGAGGTGGGAGTGGAGGGTTTCAGAACTTTAACTGTAATTAATGTCTTCTTTCCCCTAGGTGATGCAACAGATAAGTGTTCAGCTATGAAAAGTTGGAAGTTCAAACCCACCCAAAGGTGCCTTGGAAGAAAGTCCTGATGATCTACTTCCAGCATTGAAATGTCACACCATTGAAAACTTACAGAGTACAATTCTGTTCTGACACACATGCAGTCACCATTAGTCAGAATCAACTTGATGGTTCTGGTTTGGTTTCATAAGAGAAAAATTTGAAGGTGAATATATCAACATTTTAACACATAATTCTGGGTGGTGAAAATACAGGTGTTTGTTAAGTGATTCATAGTTATTTTCTGTTTTTGTTTTTTTCAGAAAAGGAAATAAAAAGCAAACTGCAGAAAAACACAATGGAGAAGGAATGTAGGATTTGGAAACTCATTGTCTTTGCAAGCACCACTGTGACATTTGATTGAGCCAAGGGTCATCAATGAATGCTACAGTTAATAAGTGAAAAGTTGCTGGAAAACAGAATATTGGGACAGTGTCCCTCCTCTACATGGGGTTCCTAGCTGTTGCCACCTTAATAAGTGATCAAAGTTAGCAGCACTGCTGTGAGATAATCTAATGCTGTATACTTCTTGAGATTTAGTAGGAGGTACTCAACATCACTTGGGAAGTATTTTCTCCAATAATGCTGAACTCAAACCCAACTGAGCATGTTGACCTAACATTTCATTTCTAGGAAATAACTGAGAAGTGAGAAGCATGTTAGACAGCACCCAAAAAGAGACAGACAGATCAAGAAGGGGGACATACTTTAAGACAGGGTCCAAGTCTCTTTAGAAAGACAGTATCAAACAAGGAAAAGAAGAGGAATGAAAAGAAATAAGAAAAAGATAGAGGATATTCTAGACTAAATAAATAAATAAAAACCCTAAAGAGACATAACAACTGAATACAATGTGAGATCCCTTGGTTGGACACATCCATGAGAGATGTCTTAAGACAATTGAAAATATAGAATAGATATTAGGTGATATAATTGAATTAATACTGATTTTCTTAGTTATGATAAAGACAATCTATGTAAACCAATTTCTTTTTCATAGGAGATGTCTGCTGAAGCATTTAGAAGTGAAGTGTTACGAAGTCTGCAAATTGTTTTAAGTGTCTCAGCAAAAAGGTAGATAGATGTAGACCTAGAGGTAGATGCAAGAATGGATATCAATGTAGAGATTGAGGTCAGTCTAGAGGTAGATGTCAATCTAGAGCTATGTGTAGATACAGAGATTGAGTAGACATAGTTATCAATATTAACAGTTGTTGAATCTAGGTGAAGGGTCTATGAGTGTTCATTGTGCTTGATTTTTAACTGTTCTTTATGTTTTAAATTTTTCATAATGAAAGTTTTGGGGAAATTTTTAAAAATAAAAGTAGCTCTTCCTCATAAGTTTGGAGCTGTCATTGTTAAGAAACACTGCTCTTTGACGTGAGTTTTGCTAAGATAATGGTATCTAACATTTCTGAGAAATTAGTTCAAATTGAGATGATGGGTACATTAGCAGTGTAGGAAATTTAGTATAGAGAAATGAGTCATTTATGTAAATTACAATCATGAAAATCAGGGCTTTCACTGCATTTCTAAGAAGTAACCCTTTTTGGATACTATTGCTCTTTTGTCCTATATCCATCAAAGAAGTTTCAACAGCATGGCCTCAAACAGGCCAAAGAGTAGGTGGCAAGCCCTGGGAGGGCATAAACAAGAGAAAAACTCTCACTGACTCAGAGAAGACCACTGCATTTAGATTAAATATTGCAGATATGCTCGTGTAAACTTGAACAATTTCATTGGGAAATATTGGTCAAAATGATAGTATTCCCTTTGACCAAGTAATTCCACCTCAAGGAACTCAAGTCATTCAATGAGATGTAAAGAAAATAAAATATATGACATAGAAGCCTATATAAAGTGTTGAGAACAGTGGCTGGAATATAGTAAGTGCTGCACAAATGCCTGTATTTTAGCAGCTCTTTATAAAACATAAGGACCCACTAGTCACTCCTCAAAAGGAAGGTTGGGCAATCTACTTCCATAGTGATACTGCTTTGGAAACCCAAGGAGGGGTCGCTATGAGTTGGGTCTGACTCAACGGCACATAACAACAACAACAACAAGGACTCTTTATAAACTAGTATACCCTAACTGGCAGGGTATACTAGTGAGAAAAGAAGCATGCTAAACAATATGTTTAGTCTGTATAGGGTGGCAACTGTGTAAAATGGTAGGAGGAAGCCAAAATATAGAATCAATTTATAAATATGTGTTTGAGAGTACATAGGCTTGGCAAACAAGATCTTCAAACAGCTATTGCCATTGAGCTGGGAAATGGCAAGGTAAGGTTTCTAGAAGGGAGAGAACTGTACTTTTCACTGTACTTTCTTTCACACTGTTTGAATTTTTTTTACCATGTGCATATTTTAACTATTCAAATATATACCTAAAGGAACTGCTCCAAAAACTTGAGGTCTACCAGGTATCTTTACTCTGGTTTCCAAAACTTTTCTGTCATCTTGACTGAGGCTTAAAATTAGAACATGCACCCCTTGGGAGATAGCCCAGAAAGCACTGGTTTCAGAATGAGGTTTAGAAGATTCAAAATGAGGTTCAGAAACCTCCAGCACCTGTTCTGAGGAAACTTAGTGCAGAGGGGAATCTATTTTCATAAGCCATCAAGTCTGAACATCCTCCAAACAACAGTAATAATCATTCCTTATATTTGTGTGAAAATGCGGGGAGGTCACAAGTGCTCACATCTGGATTGTCCCATTTGAGCTTCATATTGAACCTTTTGACCTATCAGAAGAAAATGTTGGTTTCAGAATGAGGACAACAGAGATTCAACAACTTGCCCAAAAAAGTCACATAGCTTTCATCTGCCTGGTCAAATAAAATCTAGTGTCAAGAGAAATAAGGCAGAAGAATGAGGCAGACACACCCCATCTATATGAAGTTCAGGAACAGGCAAAGTGATTGAAGTCAAGATAGTGGCTATCTCTAGGGTGAGTGGAAGGGGACGCAAGAGAGCTTTCTGGGGCTGCAAACATTCCTCGTCTTGGTGTGGGGAATGGGTTACCTGGGTGTCACAAACTCAGACATTTGTAGAGCTGTGCCCTTACACTGCATTTCACTGCTTATAAATTATGCCTTTAATTAGAGAAAGTAAAAAGCAAATAAAGCCCATTTTCTCTATACCACATTTGAACTTCAGCAAGCTGTGATCAGCCATGAGACATTAGGGAACCTACAGTTCAATTCTCAGCTACCTCAAAAGTCTGACTGGACTTCACTTGTTTGTTCATTTCACATGCTAACTCTAAAACCCCAAAGCACTATCCCACTGACCAATGATCTGTGTGGTGTCAGAGATAGCAGCCAGCCCAGTAAGTCTGTGACTGAAAGGCATGTTTCTACTCCATGGACAAAGGAGTTTCCTAATGGGTAGAGCTAACTCCCAGAGAGCCAGCTGCTTATGAGGTGATGAGAATCCTGACCTTGGAGGTATGCAAACAGAAGCGACCAAAGAGGACATTCAGTGGATATCCTGGGCTTATCCAATTCCAATGGGCAATGGATCTACTACCACCAACCCTTGCTCACAAATCTACCCCACCAGTCCAGCTCATATTATCAACTGTAGCTTTTATGACTTTTTAATGATGTAAGTAAAACATCAGTATCTTCTCCAGGTAGAAATTAAAACGTTACGAACAAGGCTAAAGTCCCTTTGACCATACCCTCAATCCTGGTCTCTTCCCTCTCTACCCAAAGATGGCTACTGTCATCCCACATGTCCTCCTAAACATCTTTGTTCGCATCACATTCATACATAAGTGATCACAAAAAACGCACAATGGTGACATTTTGTTTGTGTAATTTTTATTTATTATTATTATTTTTACTAAATGGCATTATCCTGTAAGTAATGCTCTATACCTTTCTTCACTCAGCAGTATGTCCTAGTGATCTTCTCATGTCCCTGCTTGCCAGTCTACTTTTAAACTATTGCATGGAATTTCTCCTGATGACCTGCGTACTTAGCTTATTCAGCCATCCTCTATCAGATGGGCATTGAAATTGTTCCTAGTTTTCTGCTATTATCAGCAATGACTCAGTAAAAGTCTTTCTGCACAGGTGGCTACTACTCCTTAGGGCATTTATGAAGAGAGTAGGCCTCGGGTGGGTGAGCACAGTCTGAGTTTTAACCGACCTCCAAAGTGGAGATGCTGACCTGCTCTCCCACCAGCATTGTGTGAGTTCAACCACTCCTGTGTCACCTCCAGCCCCTGATGTCAACAACTTTAAAACTTTGTCAGCCTGATGGATGAGAAATAGCTTTTCATTGTCTAAGTTATATTTTTCTGATTATTGACAAGATTGAATATTTTTTAGGTTTATAACCACTTGTATTTCCTCTCGTGTTCTGCTCATTATTATCCAAATCAGCCTAGTGCCTCCCTTCCTTTCTTCTCTGCCTCTGCTCCCACCCTAGCTATTCCTGGAAGGCCTTCCCTCATCACTGCCCACCTCTTTTCTCTGTCTTATCCTCAGATTTCTTCCTTACTGCCTGAGAAGGAGCTCTAGCTTCAGATACTAGCACTTCAGCCTTGGCAGTTGCTATGCAGTGATAGAACATTTCTGAGAAGTTGAGAAGACAGAAATACATTGAAAGTAACAATACAGAGCAATATTATTAATTATAGAATTAATCCTCACCATCATTTATTGAGAGCTCATTGTGTGCCAAGAACTTGCTCTAAGAACTTGACTGTGTTAACTCATTTCATCCTCATAACAACCTATGAGAAAATGGAGGCATAGAGTTTAAGTCAATTGTCCAAGACCACCAGTTGGTAAAAGGGGTAGAGCCAAGATTCAAACTCACTGTCTGACTCTAGTGTTGAGCTTTCCAAGTGCTTTGATGGAGTAAGGACAGGGCTAAGCAAACACAGACAATGGGTATCTAACATGTCCCAGAGCAGTCAGGGAGGGCTTCCAAGAGAAGGTGACACCTCAACAGAGCCTAGAAGAAGAAGAAGAGGAGTTGCTAGCCAGGCAATGCAATAGGAAAAGGTAGTCCAGGGAAAGGAAAGGGCCTGAGCAAACACTCATAGACTATAGAGCTATGTGACCTGCTGGAACTGGAGGCGTGCATAGTCGCATGAGGTGAGGGTCATAAGTGGGCAAGGGCCAAGTTTTGGAGAGCCATGGGAGTTGCACCAGGGTTTATATTTTATCCCAAAGCCAGGGTCAGCCTTCATTTCTCTGCCTTCCTGGTGGTTAGCACACAGTAGGTGCCCAGCAGACTTCCTAATGGGAAACCTGATCATAAGGCAACATCTACCCACCCTGACGCCAAGATTGAGCACGCAGGCGCAGAGAGAGATCTGATTTACATCTGACAGGTTGTGGGGAAAACCCAGGAAGTACAGCCAAAGCACTAATCAAATTGAAGACTAATAATAAACATCCTGAGTAATGAGTGGCCTGGGCTGGAGCCAGCACAGTGTCCGGAGCTGGGTAGGCCAAGAGGAACCATGTGAGTAGCCCATTAGGGCCTGTGGGCAGGAGTCTGGGAGGCAGGGGCTACAGGATAGGAGGGTGGTTGGGCCTGGAATGTCTGCCCAAATGTGGATTAGCGACACAGAGGCAGCAGCAAGGATGGCGCACGGGGAAGCTTGGGCAACCTTGGAACTCCCCAAGACCCTGCATGCTGACAGCCCTGAGTTTGGGACACGTGAAGGTGCAGGGATGGGACTTGTATTGCAGGTAAGGAGGGTCTGAGGCTGGAGGCTGAGCCATAGAGGCAGGAATTCCCACTGCAACCCCCCTTCTGAGCTATGCAAAGGATCAAGAGGCAGGGCAGTTTTCAAGCTTTTTATTTTCATGTTGAAATTTATATGCACCTGTCAACCAGCTTCAGCAATGATCACTGTAGGGCTAACCTCAGATATTCTCCCTCTGGCTAATCCCAAACATCATACTGTTTGACCTATAGATACCTCAGGTGTATCTCTTACAAAAAAAAAAAAAAAAAAAAAACCCTCTAAACAAAAAACAAAAACAACCATAATAACATTATCACTCCTAACAGTGATTAATTCCTCAGAATTATCAAATAGTTAGCTAGTGTTCACATTTTCCTGATTGCCTGATAAACGTCTTTTTCAGTATGTATGACCCATATCACACATTTCAGTTATATGTTTTCATCTATAATAGCTCCCTCTTTTTAAATTGTTTCTTCCTTCCTGTTTATTTTTCCTTCCTGTTTATTTGTTGAAACAGAACCATTTATCCTGTGGAATATTTATCAGGGAGGGTTTTAGAGTCTTGTTGAAATCATAAATTGCTAAAGCAGATTAAAGTCTCAGTCTCTCATGCTGCAGGTAGGACCCAGGCCTGGAGGGGCTGTTAGGGGCCCAAGGTTACACAGCAAGTACTTACATACTGGTCCCTGCTGCTGTTTCCCCTCTCCGGGCAGGGAGCACATCTCTTCTAATTGCCCTTTGTGCTCAGTGACCACATCCCCAGACATGCACCCAGCCAAGAGCTCAAATATAGGAAATTTCTGAGAGAGCTGGATGAGACAGTGAGCAGAGACTGCTGATGACGCAGTATAAAATTGCCCGGGTCCAGGCCCATGGGTCAGGGGACAGCCAGGATGGTGACAGCCTGAAGCAGCAGTGTTAACTCTGGCTAGAGTCTGAAGACTTGGTTCTAAGGCTGCTGTCCACAGACTCACTGTGAGTCCTTGGATGAACCCCTCCCTTCCGCTGTAAAATGAAAATCAGGCCCTGTTACACCAGATATTCCATCATTACTTTACACCTTCCAGAGTTCCTTTACCCCACCAGAGTCAAAAGTAAAGGCTCTGAGAAGACCTGCAGTAACAAACAAAAAAATGTTTTGACTTCTTTTAACTTGGGTTTTTCAAGCTAATATGACTGCAGAGCTCTTTTATTGGTAAATCTCCTACTACCAGGCCAAAGCCCTTGAGGATACACTGGCGGGAGCTCTGAAAATGCCCCCTCTTTGCTGCACTGGACTCAGTGGTGTAACCACATCTCAATTCCCATCTCTCAGGCATCTGTCCTGTTTCTGAGTCCTAGCTATGGCCTGGGATCTGAACCCAGACCACAAACTCTTTTCTCCATTTACCGTGATGCTGCTTATCAGTCTAGTTGTGAGGATTTTCGTTTTATGTTGAAATATAATCCATGTGGCAGACTGTAGTCTTTAATCTTCATCACTAAGTGCTTCAAGTCATCCTCACTTTCAGCAAGCACATTTGTGTCATCTGCACATCACAGGTTGTTAATGAGTCTTCCTCTAATCCTTCACACTTACTTAGGATGGCTTTAATGAAAAAGCCTGACTATAAAAAGTGTGCAAGAAAGAGTTCTTTCTCTGTTCCTGGTACAGCAATGGAGTTTCTTTCTCAAGCTTCCATTGTGTCTGGCTGGGGTCAGTCTTGGGATTTTCCTGCTACTCTTTGGAGCTGCAATATGGTTCTGGGATTTTACGCAGATCCAGGTGGCAGTGATGGGGAAGAGGGAAACGGGACTTGCACCTTCTGGTTAGTTGGGCACCATGGCTCTCCCCCAGGCCTGGAGCCTTTGGTGGCTTCCAGGCCATGAATGGAAAATTCTGCAAGGCTGCCCTTGTCCCTTCTAACTGTCCTCCTAGTTATCAGCTTGAAGTGGGATCAGGTGTAAGTGACAGCTCTATTTCCTTTTCCCCACCCAAACTGGGAAAGGGGAAGGGGGTCTCTTTTTTTGTTTTGTTAGTTTCTCTTAAAAAAAAAAAAATTACTTTTTGAATGGAAGGTATTGTCTCATAGTTTGAAAACCAGAAAGTATAGAAAGACATATATTGAAGTCTTCCTCCTCTCCTTGTCCTCTGTCTGCCCAGTTCCTTCTTCTCATAGAATAAACAGCTGTATTGAGATATTATTTATATACTATAAAGTTCCTCTGTTTAAAATGTATAATGATTTTTAGTATATTTACAGAGTTGTGAAACCACCATCATATATAATTTTAGAACACTTTTGTCACCCTAAAACCTTGTCATTCTTCATTACTTCTCTCTCCTCTCCCTCCAACCCCTGGCAACCACTAACCCTGTGGTTTCTGGTTAGTGTCTATAGATTTACCTATGGTGGACATTTCATATGAATGGTATCACACAATATGCAGTGTAATGTTTTTGAGGTTCATCATGTTGTTGCATGTATCAATACTTCATTCTTTTTAGGGACAAACAATAGTCCATTTTATGTACATACCATCTTTTGTTTATCCATTCAATAACTGATGAACAGCTGGATGGTTTCCACTTTTTGGCTATTATAAATAATGCTGCTATGAATATTTGTGTAGATACCTAGTAGTGGAATTTCTTAGTCATATGGTAATTCTATGCTTAACATGTTTAATGTTTTGAGGAATATCAAACTGCTTCCCAAAGTGACTACTCCATTTTATATTCTCACTGAGAAGGTAAGAGAGTTCCAATTTGTCCACATCCTCATCAACACTTTTTATAGTAAGGCTTTTTCTTTTTTTTTTTTTTTAAATTTTATTTT
>NW_006921667.1:5820688-5823196 GCF_000298275.1 Orycteropus afer afer | reverse complement strand
CATCTAGGTTGTTTCCATGTTTTGGCTATTGTAAATAGTGCTGCGATGAACATCGGCATGCATATATCTGTTCTTGTTATGGCTCTCACTTCTTTAAGGTATATACCTAGTAATGGGATGGCTGGGTCAAACGGTATTTCTAATTCCAACTTTTGAAGGAATCATATAGTAAGGCTTTTTCATTAAAGCCATCCTAAGCAAGTCTGAAGGATTGGAGGAAGACTCATTAACAACCTATGATATGGAGATGACACAACGTTGCCTGCTGAAAGTGAGGATGACTTGAAGCACTTATTGATGAAAATTAAAGATTATAGTCTGCCATATGGCTTACATCTCAACACAAAGAAAACGAAAATCCTCGTAACTAGACCAATAAGCAGCATCACAATAAATGGAGAAAAGATTGAAGTTGTCAAAGATTGCATACTACTTGGTTCCACAATCAACACCAATGAAAGCAGCAGTCAAGAAATCAGACAACATATTGCATTGGGCAAATCTGCTACAAAAGATCTCTTTAAAGTGCTGAAGAGCAAAGATGTCTCTTTGAAGACTAAAGTGCACCTAACCCAAGCCATGGTATTTTCAATCACCTCATATGCATATGAGAGCTGGACAATGAATAAGGAAGACCGAAGAGGAGTTGATGCTTTTCAGTTGTGGTGCTGGTGAAGGCTACTGAAAGTACCATGGACTGTCAGAAGAACTAACAAATTTGTCCTGGACGAAGTGTAGCCAAGATGATCCTTGGAAGCAAGGATGGCCAGACTTTGTCTCATGTACTTTGGTCATGTTGTCAGAGGGGACCATTCCCTGAAGAAGGATGTCATGCTGGGTAAGGTGGAGGGTCCACGAAGGAGGGGAAGGCCTTTGAAGAGATGGATTGACACGGTGGCTGCAACAATGGGCTCAAGTATAGCAAATATCATGGAGCTGGTGTGGAATTTGGTGGTGTTTCGTTCTGATGTGCATGGGGTCACTATGAGTCGGAAATGACTCGACGGCACCTAACAACAACAACAACAAAGTGCCTTGGAAACTCAGGGAGGGGTCTGTATGAGTCGGGACCAACTCGATGGCAGTGAGTTTTTTTTTCTTTTCTTGGTTTTAGGTCTTTTGTGTCTCTAGTAAGATTCATTCCTAACTATTTTATCTTTTTGGTAGCTATTGTAACTGGTATTGTTTTCCTTATTTCCTTTTCAGAGATCTCTTTGTTGATGTAGAGGAATCTAACTCATTTTCGTATGCTGATCTTTTATGCTGCCAGTTTGCTGAATCGTTCTATTAGTTCAGTAGTTTTCTTGTTGATTCTCTTGGGTTTTTTATGTATAGGATCAAATCATCTTCAAATAGAGATAGTTTTATATCTTCGCGAATTTAGATGCCTTTTATTTCTCTTGCTTGCCTTATTGCCCTGGCTAAAAAGTCCAATACATTGCTGAATAGGAGTGGTTATACAGGTTCCTGTTTGCAAGCGGAATGCCGTCAGTCTCTGTCCATTGAGAACAATGTTGGCCATAGGTTTTGTATATATACCCTTCATTATGTTGAGGAATTTCCTTTCCATCCTATTTTGCTAAGAGTTTCTTTTTTTTTTTTTTTTAAATCAAGAATTAGTGCTGGATTTTATCAAATGCCTTTCCTGCATCAATCGATATGATAATGTGTTTTTTTCCCTTTGTGTTATTTATGTAGTGGATTACATTGATTGCTTTCCTGGCATTAAGACATCCTTGCATACCCTAGTATTACTATTTATATTATTTAATCCACTTAGATCATTATTTTTTGACATAGTGTTGGATTCTACTGACTAGGATTTTGTTGAAGATTTTTATGTCTATATTGAGCAGGGTGTTATTAAGTTTCTAAGCATTTGATATCTCTCCTGATATTCCTATTAGTGATTTTTAATTTTATAACATTGTAATCTGAGAAGATGCTTTGTAGAATTTTGATGTTTTTAAATTTATTGAGGCTTGTTTTGTGGCCTAGCATATGGTCTATTCTGGAGAATGATCCTTGTGCACTGGAAAAGAATGTGTATGGCATTTTGTGGGGTGGAGTGTTTTGTATGTGTCTATGAGGCCAATTGGGCTGATTAGAAGTTTTCTATATATTTTAGACATTAGATTCTTACCCATTTTATGGTTCTCAAAGATATTTTCCCAGTTCATAGGTCGTCTTTACCATTTTGATAAAATCTGTTGATGAACTTAAGTATTTAACTTTCATGAGGTCCCAGTTATCTATTTTGTTTTCTGTTGCTCATGCATTCATTGTTGTGTTTGATAATCTAGCATTGAAAACAACATCAATAACAACAATGAATTGAGTGATTTGTCTTTTTATTATTAAGTTGTAACAGTTCTTTATATGTTGTGTCCATAAGTCCTTTATTGGCTATATGATTTGCAAATATTTTTTTCTGTGTGGATTATCTTTTTATTTTCTCAATAGTGTCCTTTGGAACACAAAAATTTTAAATTTTTTAAAAATTAATTA
>NW_006921667.1:5816057-5819374 GCF_000298275.1 Orycteropus afer afer | reverse complement strand
CTTGTCCTCTTTTTTATTGTGATGTGAAGGTTTATCATTTTTCTTTGAGGTTACCCTATGATTTATAAATTTATCCCCAAGTTTAGAACAGTCTGTTCTATCTTTCAACTTTCTTAACTTCCTCACCATTCAGAAATTCTGTGACTACACAGTCTTTTCCCTCCTTACCCTGCTCCTTTTCTACCACTCATGGTGACAGTCCTGTTTCCCCACATCAGAGAAAAAGTTGGCTCAGCCTGTCTAGTAGAAAATGGCCCTTTCATTTTGGGCCTCCTGCAGTGCAATGAGTTTCTCTTAATTACGGCCTTTCTGGCCGTGGGCTGCCATCTACCCTGGATTGGTCTATTTTACTCACCTGGCTGGGATTAGTCAGTTTACTAGTCAAGAAAAAAAATAATAAAATAAAACCATACTCACCACCGTCGAGTTGGATCCTGCTCATAGCAACCCCTCCTTGGGTTTCAGAGGTAGTATCACTACGGAAGTAGATTGCCCTATCTTCCTTCCGAGGAGTGGCTGGTGGGTTTGAACTGCCAGCTTTCTGGTTAGGTAATATGTAAAACCACCCAATAGAACTGAATGGCTTGCAGTCCTCTGAGGTGGTTGGTTAGTTTGTGTAGTTACTGGGATGACCACAACTTAATATTGACAAGGAGTTTGCTTATACAAGCAGCCAATCCTACAGAAGTTTTGAGAGGGAAGAAGGGAACCTCAAAATCAAAAAGTGGCTGAAGTGGAGGGATTTGGACCCAGGTTCTTGCATGGGGAATATCCTACAAGAGCTGTAATACAGGTCACACTGAAGAAGGAAAGAAGCCCAGATGAGAGGCCTGATAGCAGAGGACCTGCACAGCTGAGCAGGCTATCACACTGGCTATGAGCTGGGCCAGTTAGCAATGGAGAGATCTAATGGTAGAGGTCAGCCTGAACTGCTGAGAAAGGTCTGCACAACTGAGAGAGGGCCTTCATGAGTAACAGAGCAGCTACACTGGCTATGAGCTGTTAGCAGCAGAGAGATCTGATGGCAGAAAACAGTTAAGAGAGCTGAGCAGGCTGCTACATTAGCCATGGAGCTCTGGTGGCACAGTGCCTAAGGCATTTTTTTTCTAACTAGAATTCTGGTGGTTTAAATTGACTAGCCACTCCTTGGACAGAAGATTGGGCAATCTGCTTCCATAGAAATACCACCTTGGAGACCCAAGGAGGGGTCACTATGAGTTGGAATCACTTGACGGCAGTGAGTTTGGTTTTGGGCCAATTTGCAGTGGAGAAATCTGATGGTAGAGAGTAGCTGCGAGACCTGTCCTGCTTGGAAGTTGTTCTTAACCAAAGAAGGGAGGGATGTGCTCTCCACTTCAGGGGGGCCTTCTAGACCTTACCTATATGCTTCCTAATCCTGATCCTGAGTTGTTCCTTTTAATTCTAAATTGATCCTGAGTTGTAGCCTGTTACTTCCCTAATAAATCACATAAAAATGAGTCATAGTCTGAGAGTTCTATGTGGCCACTTCAATGAAGTATTAACCCAGAGGATAAATAAAGAGTGCCATGTGGGGAAGAAATGGTGAAGAATTTGGAGAATAGAGGTATGTCTGACTTCCACTTCATAGGAACCAGCTTTGTATTGATCCTGATTCTATCCCTTAAGTACTTAGCTGATTTCTAACACTGCTTTACACCCCCTCATCCAGACCTTAGTCAGCAGAACAATCCACAAGGAATTGTCACATTAATAAGGGCAATAGCTCTGGAGGTTAAGCCTTTACCAATGTGCTTAGCCCCATACTAAGTAGTGGTCCTGCATGCAATTCTCCCAAGAACCCTATGAAGTAAGCAATAACATGCTCATTTTACAAGTGAGAACACTGGGTCTTGAAGAGGTGAAGTGATCCACCGAAGGTCATAACCAGGGAACACGTCACTGACACACAGTCCAGAAGTTCCCAGGACTGCTACCTAGTGGCACCACCAGGTCCACCCCCAAAGACTCTATGAATATAATAGTTTGCACTGCTATTTCTTGATTTCTCAATTCTGAAAATCATATATTGATTCCCTGCTTTCTAAGATGAGAACTTATTCTTACATCACACACAATATCCTCTCCACCTAGCTCTCACAAAGTCAGAGCACAGCTTGTACTTATACACGTGTAGACTGAGCAATTCTAATGCAGAACATAGGACCCACCGGCCTGCTAACTAAGGTAGAAGTGCTGGTGGGAGGAGCCAGGACATTACACTCAGACCACCAGCACATCTGCTCCCCAGGGACACCATCAGGTTTTCTGGAAAATCTATAAACAAATGAAATGATCTCTTACTTCCCTAGTTGCCTTAGACTGATGTCTTGGCTACTAATCAGTTTGCTCTAAAGTGTTAAAACTTCTGCAGTTTTTTTCTCCCTTCTTCTTCTTCTCATTTGTAAATCCAGTTTTTCACTTTTGTTCATGTACAAGGGTCTGAGTGCTATCTACCCTCACATGAGCGAGTAAACAATTTTCAGAGATAATTCAGTATCTTTGAGTTATTCGTTAAATTTTCACATTTTTATGATGATGATGTAAATATTGTCACAGCCCAGCCATACATGTACAATGATTGCAATTCTTTTCTTATTCACCTCTTTAGTATTACTGGGGCTAATAATGCTTCAGTGTTCTGTGCATGTACCAGTAGGTTATCCTCAGCTCTGAGACAGAGCAGTTGTATTCTCCTCAATGTGTGTAGTCCCTACACTCACTTATCTATGTTTCTATGTTTTCTTTGGAAACATCCCTTCTTCCCTCTCTTCTAATTTAGCCAAGACAGGAGGTGTTCTAGGCCTATAAGCAAGTGTTACCAGAGACTTCCTTCACCACTATCCTGGGAACTTTTATCTTCACCTCTCTGCTGTTTGTCTTCATTTTTGTTGTGGTTGTTGTTATTCACTCCCTAGTTTTGATGGAGCACATCCTCAAGTAGCTTCTTAAGAAATGGTGCATGGCAGATAAGAATTTTGAGACCCTGCATGTCTGATAGTATCTTTGATTTACTTTGCTAATAGTGTACAGTGTTCCAGACAAAAATATTTTTATTTTCCTATAATTTTCTATCATAAATGTAAAGATATTCTTCTACTTATTATTGAAGCTGTTGTTGTTGCTAGTTGCCATAGAGTTGATTCCAACTTATGATGACCTCGTGCAAGCAGAGTAGAACTGCTCCATAAGATTTTCAAGGCTGTGACCTTTCAGAAGTGCCTCTGGGTGAGTTCAAACTGCCAACCTTTCAGTTAGTAGTCAAGTGCTTAACCATTTGTGCTACCCAGGGACTCTTA
>NW_006921667.1:5802194-5815957 GCF_000298275.1 Orycteropus afer afer | reverse complement strand
TATATATATATATATATATATATAATGCAAAATCTGAAGCTATCAATTGTTGCTGTGGTTACTCTTTTTCTTCTGTTACATGCATTGTCTGTGTTGGCTCCAAGCACTTTTCTTTGCTTGTTTAGTTCACATGTCCACTTTCATGCCAGGGTTGTTCCTCTTTTGGCTGTTGGTTCATGATTACAGTGGAGGCATTAACAGATAACTGAGGCTCTGGGTAAACAGACAGGTTGTTAGTGTATAAACTTTGCTCAGGGATGATTGGGCAGGGACTTGACCATCTTGTTGAAAAGATTTCCCCCCATCAGTGCATCTAGGTCTTCTCCTTTGGACTGATTTTCCCAGGGCAGAGTCTGCCAATTTCCTGCCAGTTGGGGAGTAGAAAAGGAAGCATTTTAACAACCTGGCCTGAAACGTCCCTTAAGTAGGGAGCTAGGATGAGAGAATGTTAGTGGTGATGGTGGTAGTGATGGTGTTGATGGTGGTAGGGGCAGCAACAACGATAGCAACAGCAGTGGTGTTGGTGGTAGGAGGGGAACCTGACCATTTGGGAGAAAGAATGTTCACATAAGTGTCCTTTTTTCAGGAAGGACTTCCCTTTCACCTTAAGGTGTGACTGAGGGGATCCCTAGTCTTCAGTTTGGGTGGGGAAAGGGTTGCTACCAGGCTGGGGCTGGCATTCAAATTGGAGTCAAAGCCTTTTTATATCGATTTCCAAATAATCCTCCTTTCACTGCCATGCCTCATCCCAGCCCACCTTCAAAGATACTTGGTGCCTTTGATTCTAGAGACTTTCTGGGATTCTTGGCTTCCTCCACTGTGTGGGCATCAAAGCAGAGAAATCCTAAGCTGAAGCCAATTACTTCAGTTTATCTTCCTTTCGTCAATCCTCTGCTGCAGTCACTTCTATTTTCTTTATTCGTGAGGAAAATATCCTTCACTGTCAGGGAAGAAAAGAGGATTCTAAAAGGGAAGGAAGACACATTCATGTGTTTGAGCTGCCATGGTAAATGGAAAGCCACTTATCTTTTCTCAGTTTACACTGAAAGAATGAATGCCTTCTGAAAAATTTAAAAAGAGAAAGTATCAGAGAAGAAAATGTCACTAAATCTGACAGAAAATTATAGAAGAGGTGACACCTTTATATAATGGAAGACTCATAGCAAGACAAGCCCAAATGGTTGAGAAAACATCAACACCACCATCTCACACCTTGTGGGGCAGAAGCCAGAAACCACACCCCAAAACAGCCAGTGTTAGCCTATGGTGACAGAAGTCAGAATAGTGGTTACTTCCAGGTGAGTGTTGAATGGCAGGTAGCCCAGATGTGGGAAATGTTCTATGTCTTGATGTGGATGTTAGTTATATAAGTATACACATATGTTCAAATTCATCCAGCTGTACACTTAAGATCTGTGAAGCTGATATACTTCACTATGTGTTTCATACCCACCACACAATATAAAAGGAAGGAAACTGGTATGTACTGACTGATTGCTGTATGCTAGGCATTGGCTAGATCTGCATTTTTTTAAAAAATATTATTCATTAATTTAATGAGCACCTACTATGTTCTATCTAGGTTCTGAAGATGCAACAATGAACAAAAAAACAGAACACCCCTGCCTGCAGGATGCTCATGGTTATTGAGAAGATAGTATCAAATAGTCTCACACTCAGAAGTAAGATGAAGACAGGGACCAATCCAGGGCATTGTTGATGGGTAGGAGAGGGGACATGTCCTCATCTGAGGAAAAGTCAGAAAAGCTTCCCTGAAAAAGTGAAGCTTAAACTGAGGTCTAAAAGATGATGTGGAATTAACCAGCTGAGGAGGAGGTGGAAGAGCATTTTATGCAAAGGGAACGGTGTGTGCAAAAACCCTGTGGTGGAAGGGGGTGTAGCACATTAAGGAGAGCAGACAGCAGGGCCCAACAGGCATGAGCTGATGAGAGAGGTGTCTCATTTACCACATTTTTCACATATAATATGCCAAAATAAATATCAAACACATACATTTAACATGTACAATGTGCATAGGAAACTAATGTGCGAGGAGGTTGTGTTGCATAGTTGCAAAACTGTATGGCATATATAGGCATATATGTTATTTGTGTAAAAGTACAACATCCCTCACAACAATGTCATAGATGGGGAAACTGAGGCTCAGAGAGATGAGGTGGGCACATTTATCATCCAACAAATGCAGATGGAGTTGGAATCTGGCTTTGTCTGGCTTCCCCTCTGCTCATTGAGACAGATAGTTGGAATGTAAGCCAGAGAGGCCACCTGGGTTCCAGCCAAGAACAAGAGGCTGGTTGCAGCTGCCTGACAGCTGCCCTCACAGCTTCCTACTTCTCAGCCCCACAGGGTCCATGGATGGGGGTGGCCATGAGGTCTTGCCCCAAAGAGCATTACTGGGATCCCCTGCTGTTCAACTGTGTCTCCTGCAAACCCATCTGTAGCCGTCGGAGCCAACGCATCTGTGCAGCATTCTGCAGTAAGTTTCAGAACCTGAGCCAAGGGGATGGGATGGTTCCACTGCAGCTGGTTGAATGACGATGTACAATGTGGTACTTTTTTAGTACTCCATCTTTCTACTCTGGCCACACTGACCTCCTTTAAGTTTCTTGAACATGATGCATTCTTTCCTGCTTCAAAGTCTTTGCACATGTTATTCCCTCTGCCTGGAATGCATTTCTTCCATTCTTTATTTGGTTCCCTTCTACCCAAAGCTCAAGTCTCAGCCCAAATATTCCTTGTTTGCAGAGGTCTTCTTTGACAGTCCAATAGAAATTCAGTGTTCCTTGTCATGCTCTTGCTTTTGAAATATTTTAGTATGGACATTATCAAACATACAAAGAATAGCATGACAAAACACCTGTGCACCCATCCTCAGCTGAAAAATCATAAAATTTCTGCCTTTGTATTCCTCAACCAATTTTTTTTTGCTTGTGTGTTTTAAACAAACCCATTCTATGGATATACTAAGTGGTACAGCAAGAGACCACCCTGATTTCTTTGGCTTTGAAGTCTATATTTTTAAGTACTCTCCTACTCTGCCTCTGAGATATGTCCTTAAAGTCTTGTGTTAATGATATTTTTATAAATAGAACCTTATTTTAATGACTAGGAAATCTTATCCCATGAAAGTAAAAATATTCTGAGCCTTTTCATAAAGTGAATGATTGCCTCAAATCTATTCTTTTATACACTCCTAAGTCAAGACCTAAAGGAAGTAGCATTGGGATTTAATTTGCTTGGTTTTTGCTTCTTGGCATTGATACCTGTTTAAGCACCTGCAATTCTCATTCAATAATATAAAAGAAGAAACACTATGAATGTGAGCTTCTCCACCTTCCTTCTAGCTCCTTCTTCAAAGTTGTCAAAGAGGAGTGTGGCTTTTCCTCCTTCATTCCTTCTATTAATGTGAAATATATTTTTTCTTGATGGGTTTGAAAAATGCAAATAATGAACCTGAGTGATAATGTAATTAACTTAGATACCAATTTTAAAAGATAACTGGAAAATTTGTACATATTTGGAAACTAAGAAACACCCTTTGAGATAAGTATAAGTTAAAAAAGAAACAATAATGAATAGTAAAAAATATTTTGAACTAAACATATTTAAAATATTTCATATAAAAACATGTGGAATGCAGCTAAAACTGTACTCAGAGGGTAATGTATAGCCTTAAATTTGTATATTGGAAAAAGACTTGAATTACTCAAATTGCTTTTGGTAATTAAACTCTCATTAAAAAAAAAAAAGCTTTGATGTCTTTTGAGACCAGACCCACAGTTCATGCTGTGGTCACTCATTAGTACCACTCATTTTTGTCTTCTAGAGTCATTCAGTTGCCGCAAGGAGCCTGGCAAGTATTATGACTATCTCCTAAATGATTGCATAAGCTGTACCTCCATCTGTGGACAACACACCAAGCAATGTGCATACTTCTGTGAAAACAAGTTCAAAGGACAGAGCCAAGTGAATCTCCTTCCGGAGCTCTGGAAGCAGACGGGGGAGACAGAAGCCAAGCCAAACAATTCAGGAAGGTACCAGGAACCAGAGCTCAGAGGCTCGGAGGCAAGTTCAAGTAAGCCACCTGAGGGTCTGTGGGTCAGAACAGGTGGGAGATTAGGCCCCAGCCCTAAATAAAGAAGGTGTTTTGGTCCTCTAGTGTTGCTCTAACAGAAATACCACAAGTGAATGGCTTGAACAAACAGGGATTTATTTTCTTACAGTTTAAGAGGCTAGAAATCCAAGTTCAAAGTACCAGCTCTAGGGACTGGGTGAAAGCCCCTCAATCTTGTGCTTCAGCTCTGCCTTTTGTTCCCAACTTACTGAAGTGGGAGGTTTCTCTTAACTCAGACAGCTGCTAGCTGCTGAGGATGACAAACCCAAGGTCAAAAAATAAAATAGCACAGTCTCCAAATTATCAACCAACATGGCAGGCCACTAGTTCAAGTCTAGAAACAGTCTTAAAATCAGCAGACAACATGGCAGGTCACTGAGATGAAGACTTGGCCAAATGCAGGATTACAGACTTGCCAAAAAGCTCTGAGATCTTTCTGAAAGCTGTCTTCTTACATACTAGAAGAAGACCACATCCCTAAGGTAGCTATTCAGCTGCTCCAGTAGATTCCACTGAATTGATTACCAGTCTCATCATGGGAAATAACTACATCCAGCTGCCCAGTCACTCAAAACCATCCCCAACCAAGTTGACACACAACTTAACCACCACAGAGGAGTTGTAAGCAGGACACCCAGAGTTCAGACACATGGCCAGAAGCCAAGGGGGCTTCATAGGACAGGAAAATTGTAGGCAAAATTTTAGAAGTTTATGGGCATGAAGAAAGCAGAAGAGCAAAGGATGGGGGTTGGAGCTTTATAATGGGGGTTCTGAGGCAGAGTGAATTCTCAAAGCACAAAGCAGCAAGTTCTAGGCAGAACTAGCCTTGGGGCAGTCAGGGCAGGAGACCAAGTTCATTTACATAGAGAATTCAGATTTAAACTTACAGATCACAGAAGCTGCCTAAGAATGAGAAGAGAAAGATATTGCAAAAAAGTTTATGGTGGAGTTGATCCTTTGTACATGGTAATTTGGGTGCCCTGGAGCTGGATTCTGCCAACTGCCAATCCATTCTCCCAGCCAATAGCTCTTATGTCACCTGCCCTGTTCCATGGTGACAGAAAGAAGGGGGTGGGAGACTGTGGGATCCAGTTACATTTGAGATGATAGCTCCACTGCCCATGACCTATTTGTGGAGGGACAACAGGACTCCTGACAGGCTGATTAGTTTATTTCCCTTACCTGTGACTCTCACATGATGGCACAATCTCCTTGAGACTGGGCCCCACTACCTAGACACCCAGGGGTGGGAACTGTCAGAGGTATAGAGATGGGAGGGACAGAGGGAGCACTTGCTCCTGGGCATGCCAAATCTACGGGGGTGCCAGATGAGGCCAGCCAGTGAATCTCCTTACTCCATCTCCTTACTCCCCACTCCCCAACTCCTCACTAGCTCCCCCATCCCCCATCGAAGAGGCTGGTTGGGGTAGGGCACACAAACTTAGAGATTGCCCCTAGGTGCTTCTAGAGCCATTGCCCAGCCACACATCCCCCTTGGCTAGACTGTAGTCTTCTATTCCTGTTTGCTCTCTTGTTGGTCAGTAACTATTGCATAACAAATAACCCCAAACCCAGACCGTTCCTTACTTGCAAGGTTGGCTGGGAACAGGCTATGTTCACATGCTTGTCCTCATCCTGGGACCACTGGGGTGGCCAGGTGTGTCCTTCTCATGACAATGGTGGAGGTGCAAATGTGCAGCATCATGCCTCAGGTTGGAGCCAAGCTGCCACTTCTGCCTCATTAGTCAGGCCAACTCCAAATTATGGCTAGGGAAACTGGCTCTGTGTCAGGCACATCTTGTCACAGAACAAGCCAAGCCTGGACATAATGGTTTCAAACAGCAGTCATTTGTGTGTGCACAACTGTGTGGGTTGGTGCTCTGTGTCCAGTTGAGCACCAGGTCTTGTGTCTGCATCCATGGTGCTGATCGGACTTATGTATGTATCTGGGTCATTTGTTGGGATGGGTCCTTCATTCTCAAAAAGGCAGCGTGGGTGGATCTCTATGGCAGCAGTGTTCCAAGAGGGCAAGAGGGAAGCTGCCAGCCTCTTTAACCCTAGCTGGGACCCTGTACACATCACCTACCTTGCATTCTGTTACTCAAGTCACAGGGCCAGCATTTTCAAGTAGATTCCACCTCCTGTTGAGAGGACTGGCAAAAAAATTGAACCTGGAGAATCTGGCCATTTGTAATCTGCCTCCACCTCTCTTATGATGAGAACTACAAACTCATGGCTGAGGGCATGGAAGCAGGAAAAAAGCTGTGCTGTGTAGGCAGGGGCCTCCCAATGTCCTCAGGCTTGTGTACCTCCCCCAGTCCATGACACATTTATCTCTTCCAATCAACTCCTGACCTTTCCCAGCTCCCACGCAAGTGTCTCTTGAGATTAATGTTGTTAGCTGCTGTTGAGCTGGCTCCAACTCATAGCAACCCCATGTACAACAGAACGAAACATTGCCTGGTCCTACACCATCTTCAGTTGTTGGTATTCTCAAGTTCAATGTGGCCACTGTGTATTTTGAGTGCCTTCCAACCTAGGGTGCTCATCTTCCAGGACTATATTTTTGTTAGTTGCCATCCATTTGAGTTCAACTCATGGTGACCCCATGTGTGCAGAGTAGAATTGCTCCACAGGGTTTTCAAGGCTGTAAATTTACGGAAGCAGATTACCAGGCCTGTCTTTTGAGGAGCCTCTGGATGGGTTTGAATCACCAACCTTTAGGTTAGTAGTCCAGCACTTAACCATTTCCATCATGGAGGGACTCCTTCCAGCACTACATTGGATAATATTCTGATCCATAGAGTTTTTACCGGTCAGTTATCAGATCTAAATCACCATGGCCTTTATTCCTGGTCTTAGTTGGATACTCCTGTGAAACCTGTCCATCAAGGGTGATTCTGCTTCCAGCATCATAGCAACACACAAGACACCAGAGTATGATAAACTGAGAGACTGATACTTCCCATTTCACAGATTGAGAAACTGACTTTCAAAAATGGAGCAGCTTGCTAAGAGCCACATGGTGTGGGCATGACTGAGCTGGGATTGGAGCCCAGTCTGTGGGTTCCAAAACTTGTCTACTCTGCCATAGCAAAGCAAGCCAGGGGTCAGTATCCACAGGACCTGGCTCCTAGCTGCAGCTCTGCCACTGAGAAGAGTCTGACTTTGAGGCTCAGTTTTTTCATCTCAAAATAGAGTTTAAAACAGTGCAGCCATTTTGGAAGAGTCTGGTGGTTCCTCAAAAAATGAAACATGGCATTACCATATAATCCAGCAGTTACACTCCTAGCTCTATATTTGACATGAATGTTCATAGCAGCACTATTCATAACAGTAAAAAAGTATAAACAATCCAATGTCCATCAACTCATGATTGGACAAACAAAATATGGTCCATCTATACAAAGGAATGGGAGCTCTGGTAGCATAGTGCCTAAGGCACTTGACTGCTAGCCAGAAGGCTATCGGTTCAAACCCACCAGCCACTCCTCAGAAGGAAGATGAGGCAATCTACTTCCATAGTGACACTGCCTCAGAAACCCAAGGAGGGGTCACTATGAGTCAGGTCTGACTTGACAGTACATAACAACAACAACAACATACAAAAGAATATTATTCAGCCATAAAAATGAATGAAGTTCGGATACATAGTACAACATAGATGAACCCTGAAAATATCATGTTAAGTGAAAGAAGACAGTCACAAGATCACATATTGTATATTTCTATTTATATTAAATGTCCAGAATAGGCAAATCTTTATAGACAGAAAGTAGAATAATGGTTGCCAAGGGTGGGAGGAGGGGAGAATGGAGTGATTGCTAACAGAAGAAGAACTTCCATTTGAGGTGGTGAAAATGTTCTAGAATTAGATAGTGGTCACAGCTGTATAACCTTGTGAATATACTAAAAGCCACTGAAATTGTACACTTTAAAATGGTGATTTTTGTATATGAATTATACTCAATTTTAAAAGTGAGGTAATCAATCCTCCTACAAAAAAATGCCTCACATACAGTAAGGACTCAATAAATGGTCCATATCATTAGTTTATAACATATATATCAGATTCAATCTGGTTCATCTATCCTTCTGCCCTGAGGCCTGGAGGATGCTCCAATTCCAAGAACAAGGAAAAAATAAGATGAGGGACAATTTTAAGGGGAGAGCTTTGATCCTGTGCTGACTCTGACATCAAAACAGAGAGGTTTGAGTCCTATAGAAGTAGAGTGACCATGTGCATCATCTCCCCAGGGCAGTCCTAGTCCATTTCTGTCATTCAAGACTAATTAATAATCACGTCCCATTTCACTCTCAAAATTGTCCTTATTTGGACAATAAAGTCACCCAAGAAGGCATCTCCTTGGAGGAAGAGCCTATTTCAGGGAAGACAGTGGCATCCTCCTGGGCTATTAATCATCCATTCATCTCTGGTCCTATCATAATCTGTATTCCTATATCAAGTGGAGACAATGACAAGGCCCAACTAAAGGATGTTTTCTCCAGCTTCGAGGTCTCAGAAGTTGCTACTGGCATGCAGTGGGGGTACTAATTTCCTCCAGAGCCCAGAAAGTATGTCAGCTAAACAAGTGTCAGGGTTCAGAAGGTCCACAGCAGATCAGGGGGCTAGGGACTAGGCCCTCTATAGGCTCAGCAACTGCTTAACTGGGAAAGGATGGCCCTGTGAGTTGCATGTAGATTGCATGCAGATTGTGTGTGGGGTTTCATGTGGATTATGTGTGGGTCGTATAGGGATTGCACGTAGATTTGTGTGGACTGTGTGGGTTGCATGTGGGTTATGTGTGGTCTTTGTGTGAATTGTATGTGGATCACATATGTGTTGCATGTAGGTTGGCAGCCCATGCCTGGGACTGCATCTAGGCAGCCTTCCTCCAGTGACAGAGACAGCAGCCTCAAGATCATATGTGCTCCCTCCCAGGAAAGAGGTTCCACCACATAGAGCTCAGAGTGTGGACGGACAACTCTAATAAGGGGAAAAGAAAGACCACAGAGTTAGAGTCTGCCCTAAGAGGAGAAGAGCTCTAGAAAGCAACAGCTCCTCCTGAGTGCTGGGTGTCTCCCTGTCTTGCAGTGTCCCAAGGGCTAAAGCTGAGTGGAGGCCAGCTAGCACTGGTCTATACCACGCTGGGACTCTGCTTGTGTGCTGTCGTCTGCTGCTTCCTCGTGGCTGTGTCCTGCTTCTTCAAGAGGAAGGGGGACCAGTGTTCCTGCCAGCTGCCCCCCAAGCCATGCCACACTCAGGCTGAATCCTCTCAGGGTGAGTCCTCCTCCATTCTCACTGCATGTCACAAACAGGGAGCAAGTCCTTTGTCTTGTCACTGCCCTGGTTCTAAGTGGAGGGCATTTTGCCAAATTAGCCTCTGAAAGGCTGGGAGCACATCCTGGCAGTATTTCTGTTCTTTGGTTCAAGTCAGTTTTAAACACATAGGCAGGCAGACAGGGATGTGTAGCCTCAGGACAAGGATGCAAGGGCCAGTTCAGAAAAGTCCCAGTAAATGTGAGGGCTAGTCATCCCCACAGGGTATGGATTGCTTGGAGATGCAGGCAGAAATGAGTCAGAAGGGATGCTGGAGCTGGGCTTTGGTGGGCCCTGTTCTGCTGGCAGTTGCTCTGTAGCTACTTGTCCTGAGGAGATACTTGGAGTGCTGGGGTATATGGAGCTGGAGGGCTGGCCAGGGTTTTGGGAAAGGAGGCTGTGGCAGTTTACCAATTTGCATATTTTATCTTCATAACCTTGTGCCTGTACTAGTGTGTACCTGCTAATGTCACTTTGGGTGTAGGAATGAGATGGGTAGTGCTGGACCAACCCCTTTCCATCCCTTTCTCAGATCACTTGATGGAAGCTGGAAGCATTGAGGGTGGGACTCCGGAGCCAGTGGAAACATGCAGCTTTTGTTTCCCGGAACAGAGGGCACCCACTGAGGAGAGTGCAGGGGGCCACAGGACACTGGGCCTGGCCCCTGCACAGAGGTGGTGGCCCTTGCCTGGGACAGCATCTATGCAGCCTTCCTCCAGCAATGAGGACAGCGGCCTCAAGATCATATGTGCCCCCTCCCAGGAAAGGGGTCCCACGACATAGAGCTCAGAGAGAAAGAAACAGACACACAAGCACACACACAGAGATGCCATAGCAGGAGGCCATTTCACTCTCTTGACTCTCTTGACCCCAGCTCTCTATGTAAATTGTAGTTCACAATTATCTAAAAATACCTACAATACACAGTTGAACTCCTATAGAAATAAACCCCCTGCTGGCTGCTGCTCCTCACATTTGGTCTTGGCTGTGTCCTTACATGATCCTCACACCTGCCTTCCTGGTCTTGGCCCACTGTGAAGGCACCTTGTTCTGCGCACACCTTCAGTGAGAAGGTCTCGCTGGGCTCATGGAAAAGTTTGTTAACTACTACTGGGTCATAAGCAACTGAATACAAGTGACACTAGATCTCTCCTTGTCTGAAAAGGGAAAGACCAGAAAGGTAAGAAAAGATTAAAGAAGGGCTTGGCATAGTGCACAAGACAGGCAAACACCAGGAGGATGGGAGGCTGGGGGTGTCTACGTATCTTTTGAAAACACAGATTCCCTTCCTTGATGCCTCAGTAAGGGTTAGGCAGCACAGTGTGTGTGTGTGTGTGTGTGTGTGTTGGGGGGGCTGGGGTGGACAGGAAGGGGGTGCAGCTCAAGTTCAATGGGGTAAGCTGCCCTCAAAGAATGACTGATATTTTCCTGGGAAGACAGCAAGAGAGGGTTTCCATTTACATCCCACCTTTTGCCAGCAATCTGCTCTAGTATTAAGTTGATATTTTCTTTAAATTGAATTACTTTTTTTAATGTACCTACTTTAACCTCATGCTAAATGCTATGGACTCTGAATGGTTCACTAAGCAATAATATATGAACATTCATATATTTTAGGTACTACCCATATATTTTTATTAGCATTAAGTCTATATTAAGCCACAGGGATCCAGGTGAGTAGAGAGAACTCAGGCCATGCCCCAAAGCGGCAAGGTGGGAAAATGGGAGAAAGGAGAGGAAAAGGCCAGGGAGACCAGGACAAAGCAAGGAGTCAGCCACAGGGATCCAGGTAAGGATGGTTGGATTGGTTTCCAACCGCTAAGGGAGACAAACTTGTCTGTCAGTTTGTCCTACTGTGGTGACGTGCTGCTGTGAGCCTTGAGGCTGTGCCACTGGTGTTTCAAACCCACCAGGGTGCACATGGTGCACAGGTATCAGCCCAGCTTGCAGACTGAGACAAACTAGGAAGAAGGAAGAGGCCATCCACTCACTTATCAGAGAGTTGGCCAGGGAAAACCTTATGAATACTAAAGAAACACTGTCTGATACATTACTGTGAAATTTTATGAATAGTCTGGAAACACTGTCCAATACAGAGGAGGAGGATGAGTCACTTAGGTTAGAAGGCTCTCAAAATAGGACTGGGAAAGAGCTGCATCATCAGAGTAAAGCCAGCCTTATTCATAGGAATAAGGTAAAGCTTTCGAGACTTCCATTTGTTGATGTGGCACCACTCAGATTGAGGAGAAACAGCTGCAGATGTCCATTAATCATCAGAACATGGAATGTATGAAGTATGAATCTAGGAAAATTGGAAGTTGTCAAAAATGAAATGGAATGCATCAAGATTGATATCCTAGGCATTAGTGAGCTGAAATGGGCTGGTTTTGAAACAGCCATTCTGAATCAGACAACCATATGATCCACTATGCCGGGAATGACAGTTTGAAGAGGAATGGTGTGGCATTCATCATCACAAAGGATGTTTCAAGATCTGACCTGAAGTACAATGTTGTCAGTGATAGGATAATATCCATACGCCTACAAGGAAGACCCGTTAATATGACTATTATTCAAATTTATGCACCAAACATGAAAGCCAAAGATGAGGAAATTGAAGATTTTTATCAACTTCTGAAGTCTGAAATTGATCGAACATGCAATCACAATGTGTTAATTATCACTGGTGACTGGAATGCAAAAGTTGGAAACAAAGAAGAATCACTGGTAGTTGGAAAATTGGGCCTTGGTGACGGAAATAATGCTGGAACTCTCATAGTAGAATTTTGCAAGACCATCAACTTACTCGTTGGAAACACCTTTTTCAACAACACAAACAGCAGCTGTACACGTGGACTTCACCAGATGGAACACACAGGAACCAGATTGACTACATCTGTGGCAAGAGGTGATGATTGTGGAGCAGACCATCAACTATTCATATGCAAGTTCAACTTGAAGTTAAAGACAATTAAAACAAGTCCAAGAGAGCCAAAATATGATCTTGAATATATTCCTCCTGAATTTAGAGACCATCTAAAGAATAGATTTGATGCACTGAACACCAATAACTAAAAACCAGAAGAATTGTGGGATGATATCAAGAACATCATCCATGAAGAAAGCAAGAGGTAACTAAAAAGACGAGAAAAGAAGAGAAGACCAAAATGGATGACAGAAGAGATTCTGAAACTTGCCTTTGAGCAGAGAGAAGCTAAAGCAAATGGAAGAAATGAGAAGATACAAGAGCTGAATTGAAGATTTCAAAGAGCAGCCTGAGAAGACAAAGCCAATTACTATAATGAGTGTGTAAAGACCTGGAGTTAGAAAACCAAAGAGGAAGAACACACTTGGCATTTCTCAAGCTGAAAGAATTGAGGAAAACATTTAATCCTCCAGTTGCAATATTGAAAGATTCTATGGGGAAAATATTGAATGATGCAGGAAACATCAAAGGAAGATGGAAAGAATACACAGAGTCACTGCACCAAAAAGAAATGGTAGATCTTCATCCATTTTAGGAGATGGCATATGATGTAGAACCAATGGTATTGAAGGAGGAAGTCGAAGCTGCAATGAAGGAATTGGTGAAGAACAAGGCTCCTGGAATTGACCAAATACACATTGAGATATTTCAACAAATGGATGCCCCATTGGAGGCACTCACTTGGTTATGCTAAGAAATTTGTAAGACAGCTACCTGGCCAACTGACTGGAAGAGATCCATATTTATACCCATTCCAAAGAAAGGTGATCCCACAGAATGCGGAAAATATCAAACAATATCATTAATATCGCATGCAAGTAAAATCTTACTGAAGATACTTCAAAAACGGCTGCCACAGTATATTGACAGAGAACTTCCAGAGGTGCAGGCTGGATTCAGAAGAGGATGTGAAACAAGGGATATCATAGCTGCTGTCAGATGGATCTTGGCTCAAGGCAAAGAATACCAGAAAGTTGTTTGTGTTTTATTGACTATGCAAAGGCATTTTATTGTGTGGATCATGACAAATTATGGATAACATGAGAAGAATGAGAATTCTCAAACACTTAATTGTACTCATGAGGAACCAGTACATTGCCCAGGAGGCTATCGTTTGAACGGAACATGGGGACACTACACGGGTTAAAATCAAGAAGGGAGTGCAACAGGGTTGTACCCTTTCCCCAAACTTATTCAATCTATATGCTGATCAAATAATCTGAGAAGCTGGACTATATGAAGAAAAACGTGGTATCAGGATTGGAGGAAGAATCATTAACAACCTGAGATATGCTGATGATACAACTTTGCTTGCTGAAAGT
>NW_006921667.1:5800129-5801804 GCF_000298275.1 Orycteropus afer afer | reverse complement strand
GAGTAAGGAAGACTGAAGAAGAGTTGATGCTTTTGAGTTGTGGTGCTGGTGAAGAATGCTGAAAGTACCATGGACTGCTAAAAGAACTAACAGATCTGTTCTGGAGGAAGTGCAGCCGAAATGCTCCTTAGAAGCGAGAATGGCCAGACTTCATCTCACCTACTTTGGTCATGCTGTCAGAAGGGACCATTCCCTGGAGAAGAATGTCATGGTTGGTAAGGTGGAGAGTCAACAAAAGAGGGGAAAGACTTCAATGAGATGGATTGACATGGTGGCTAAGACAATGGGCTCAAGTATATCAAGGATCATGGAGCTGGCACAGGATTGGGCGGTGTTTCGTTCTGCTGTGCATGGGGTTGCTATGAGTCAGAAACAACTCAAAGGTATCTAACACCACTACCTATATATCTTTATTAGCATTTAGCTTATATTTTCAGTAGCTTTTGGACCTAAAAATACATAACTATTGTTATCAGCATTTACATAGTAAATATGTGATTATGTAAATTTAAATTATTTATTCCCATGCTACTCAGAATTATCTTGCATACCTCTATACACCAGAGATTCACATAACACACTTTGGGATGTGTAGACAGGAAGCCTGATGCTCCATCTAATACTCCATCTTTTCACCAGCCATAGGCTATCAGGGCCTCCCCAGGGAACCTTTACCCCACTGTTGTCTCCAGGCAAGAAGGCATCTAGAAAAATATCTGCCCAAGATATGTATCTGTACCATTATCCAGTCAGGCCAACAAGGCAAATGGCAGCATTTTGGTTGAATTGTTTTCTCACCACCATGCTTCATGCAAGCAGCTTCGTATCTTATAACAGGGATGATACCAAACCCTGTGATTAGGTGTCATCATAAGGTGTGTAAACTTGGTTTTCAAATTCTGCTCATCTGAACCAGGGGTGTCTCTGTGGGATGGCAAGGGAAGTTTGAAGTGCTGAGAAAACAAGGTGCTGGGTCCCCTACCCCAACTTCACTCAAACAAAATAATCTTGGTTTTATGGGAGAGGGTCATTTTTAAATGGATTCTTTTCTAAGATTTTTTTTTTTTTAATTAAAGGATTCTGTGCTAGAAAGTAAGTCTGAAAATAACTTCCCTAAGTACTATCAGTTTTATCCATATTCTGTTGTTTCTATCTCCTCTAAAGTATATCCCAATTCCAACCACTTGCCATAGCCTCTTTTGTCTAAGCTCCATCATTTCTCATGTGGATTAGGACACTAGCCTCCCTGCTGCCATCTTGTCCCATCACTCCAGGGGTTCGCAAATTTTTCTGTAAAGGACCAAATAGCACATATTTCAGGTTTTGTGGACCATACAGTCTCTGATGCAACTACTCAATAGTTACTCAACTCTGTTGTTACAGTGGGAAAGAAGCCAATGGGGATGGCTTCAATAAAACTTTATTTTACATAATGATGTGTGGGACCAAATATGATCTGTGAGCCAGTTTGCTAACCACTGTCATACTTCGTAGCAAGACTAGTTTTTTTTTTTTTTTACTTATTGTTCTTTTAAAATATTTTCATGCTTGGCCAGGTTTACAATATGCATCTTTTTTTTTTTTTTTTTTTTTAATTGTGATTTGGGTGAAGATTTACAGAGCAAATTCATTTTCCATCCAGCAGTTCACGTACACTTTGTCTCATGATATTGAC
>NW_006921667.1:5783232-5791789 GCF_000298275.1 Orycteropus afer afer | reverse complement strand
TTGTAAATGGTATGGATTTCCTTTTCAGAGACCTCTTTGCTGGTGTAGAAGAATCCAACTGATTTTTGTAATGTTATCTTGTATCCTGCCACTATGCTAAATCTTTCAGTAAGTTTCAGTAGCTTTCTTCCTCTTGGGTGTATGTATACGATCATACCATCAGCAAATAGGGATAGTTTTACTTCTTCCTTGCCTTTGATTTCCCTTTCTTGCCTAATTGCCCTGGCTAGGACTTCCAATAAAATATTGAATAGAAGTGGTGAGAGAGGACATCCTTGTTCACTTCCCATTCCCAAGGGAAATGATTTCAGTCTCTCTCCATTGAGAATGTTAGCTGTTGGTTTTGCATGTATGCCCTTTATTATGTTGGGGAATTTCCCTTGTATTCCTATTTTTTCTGAGTGTTTTAATCAGGAATGGATGTTGGATTTTATCAAATGCAGTTTCTGCATCTACCGGCATGATCATGCACTTCTTTTCCTTTATTTGACTTATGTGATGGATTACATTGATTGTTTTTCTGATGTTGAACCTCCTTGCTGGTATGAATCCCATTTGGTCATGATGTGTTATTATTATTATTATTTATATGCTATTGGAACATATTGGTTAGGATTTTGTTGAAGATTTTTGTGCCTATATTTATGAGGGATAGTGATCTGTAGTTTTCCTTTTTAGTGGTGTCTTTGCCAGGAGGTCTGGTAGTATAGTGCCTATGGCACTTGACTGCTAACCAGAAGGCTGGCAGTTCAAACCCACCAGCCACTCCTTGGAAGGAAGACTGGGCAATCTACTTCCATAGTGACACTGCCTCGGCAACCCGAGGGGTCGCTATGGGTCGGGGCCCACTCGATGGCACATATCAACAACAACAACATTGCCTGGTTTTGGTATCAGGCTTGCTTCATAAAATAAATTTGAGAGGATTCCTTCCTTTTTTTTGTGTTCTGGAATAGTTTGAGTAGGTTTTGGTATCAGGCTTGCTTCATAAAATAAATTTGAGAGGATTCCATCCTTTTTTGTGTTCTGGAATAGTTTGAGTAGGATCAGTGTTAGCTCTTTTCTGAATGGCTGGTAGAATTCGCCAGTGAAACCATCTGGGCAAGGTCTTTTCTTCACAGTATCCTGATATTATCCTTTTTATTTCAGTTGGTTATATTGTGACTTCTTTATTATTTCTTTTCTTCTGTTGACTGTAGGCTTTTTTTTTTTTTTTTGGCTGCTCTTTTTCTTATTGTTGGAGATGTTGAGTTAAGGTGTTGATTTTCGTTGTTTCTTCTTTTTTGATATGTGCACTTATGACTATAAATTGCCCTCTGATCACTTCTTTTCCTGTGTTCCAAAGATTTTAGTATGTTGTATTTTCATTCTTGTTTCATCAAGGAAATTTTTAATTTCTTCTATTACCCAGCAGATTTTAAGAAAGGTGTTATTAAGTTTCCACGTTTTGTCTTTTTTCTGTTAACTTCCTATTGTTGATTTCTGATTTTATAGCATTGTGATCTGAGAAGATGCTTAACAGTATTTCAATGTTTTTAAATTTATTGAGGTTTGCTTTGTGGCCTAACATATGGCCTATCTTGGAGGATGCTCCATGTGCACTGGAAAAGAATGCATATTGTGCTGTTTTGGGGCAATGTGCTCTGTAGATGTCTATAAGGTCAAGTTGGTTGATTGCATTGTTTAGTTCTTCTGTGTCTTTGTGGAGTATCTTTCCAGTGATTCTATATTTCACTGAAAGTGGTTTATTAAAGTCTCTTACTATTATTGTGGAGTCATCTATTTGTCTTTTCAATTCTGTTGAAGTTTGATTTATATAATTTGGGGCTCTTTCATGGGTTGCTTAGATATTTATTATAGTTAAGTTCTCTTGTTCAACTGATCTTTTAATCATTATATAATGTCCTTCCTTGCTTCTTACAGTGGTTTCTGTCTTAAAGTCTATTTAATCAGAAATTGATATTGCCACTCCTGTTCCTTTTTAATTGCCATTTGCTTGCTATATCTTTTTCCAACCTTTTATTTTTATTCCATTTTAGTCTTTGTATCTAAGGCAAGTCTCTTGTAGACAGCATAATGATGGGTCATGGTTTCTTACCCAACCTTGAGAGTATTTAATCCATTTACATTCAGTGTAATTACTGACAAGTATGAATTTATTGCTGTCATTTTGTTATGTGCTTTTACTTAGTGTTGCTGATTTCTTTGTTCCATATAATTTTCTGTGCAGAGCTCATTTTGTTTTTGAATTTTATTATTTCCTTCATCATTATTTTAGTATTTGCTAAATATTTTTGCTTCTCCCTTTATTTTGATGTGAAATTTTATTATTTTTCTTTGAGGTTACTCTGTGATTTATAATTTTCTGCCCAAGTTTGGAACAGTCTGTTCTATCTCGTAATTGTCTTGACTTCCTCACCATTCAGAAGTTCTGTACCTAAACTATTTATTCCCTCTTATTGGTTTGTAGCTGTCCTCATTTACCAACTGATGTCCCAGTTTCTTGTAGTCCTGTAAGCTTATTTTACTTCAGGTATTTCTGTAACTGGATTGATTTCTAGGTTATGTCATGCGTTAATCATCAGTTGTTGTCTGCTGCTGTTCATTCTCTGTCTGAAGGATTCTCTTTAGCATCTCTTGTAATTTTGGTCTGGTTTTAACAAACTCCCTTAATTTCTGTTTACCTGGAATCTCCTTATTTCACCATCATATTTGAGGAACAATTTTGCTTCTTGGTTGGCAATTTTTTTCTTTCAGAGTGTTGTATATAGCATCCCATTGCCTTTTCATCTGCATAGTTTCTGCTGAGAAATCAGAGATTAGTCTTATTGGTTGCCCTTTGTAGGTAGCTTTTCATTTTTCTCATGCTCCTTTCAGGATTCTTTCTTTGTCTTTGGTTTTGGTGAGTTTGACTAAGATATATCTCAGTGATTTCCTTTTGGGGTCTATCTTCTTTAAGGTTCATTAAACTTCTTGAATGGGTATCTTCTTGTCTTTCATCATATTATGGAAATTCTCTTCCAAGAAATCTTTGACAATTTTCTCTGTAGTTTTATTTTTCCAGAACTGTTTTTGGATTCCTGGTTGTTGTTGTTATGTGCTGTTGAGTTGGCCTCTCCTTGGGTTTCCAAAGGAGTATCACTATGGAAGTAGATTGCCCAAACTTCCTTCCAAGGAGCGGCTGGTGGGTTTCAACCATCAGCCTTCTGCTTAGCAGTCAAGTGCCTTAGGCACTACACTACCAGAGATTCCTGGTTACACATAGGTTATTCCTCTTGATGGTACCCCACATGAATCTTAGGCTTTCTTCATTTTGTTTTGATCTTTTTTTTTTTTCCTGATTGATCCCTTAAGAAGGTAGTATTGAGGTATTTGTCTTCAGTCTCATTAATTCTCTCTTCCATTGACTTGATTTGACACCTCTGTCCATCCAATGGTTTATCTATTTTTGAAATCTTAGCATTAATCTTCTGGATTTCCATTTGCTCTTTTTGTATTGTTTCTAATTTTTCATTTATTTTGTCAGTTTGTTCTTATATTGTTTTCCTAAATTGTTCTACAGTTTTGCCTGTGTTTTCCTGGATTTTGTCACTGCTTTCCTCGATTTGTCTCTCAATCTCTTCAAAGTACCTAACTATCATTATTTTGAAGTCTTTATCAGGGAATTCCAATGCTGGTTATTCCTCAGAGAGCTTTTCTGGTTCTGTATCCTGGCCCCTTGTTTGTACTTCTTTACTTTGCTTCTTTGTGTGGACTGGGATGGTCAGTTGTCTCTGAGACATTGTGATGTTGTATTTACATTTAATTAGTGTTTGTATGTTGGTGTGATTCACCCAAGATTTTTTTTTTTTCTGTTTTGATATAGCTGTGTGAGCATGGTACTGTGCTCCTCTATTAGCTGGTTGTCAGCACTTAGGCTCGCACCACTTGTCTCCTGGTGGGTGTGATAGAGAATGAAAATGTGTTCACAGATCTCTGTTCACTGTTTCTGAAGAGGAGTTGAGGGTGAGTCAGGCTGGCACTGGACACTGTCTATTGTTGGTCAGTGGGTGGAGCTGCAGGAGGTGCAGGTATGGGTCGTGTGGGAACAGTTGTTCTCTCTGACTCAGTTAGACAAATAAATAAAAATTCAAAATCCACCAAAAATAAAAACAAGGCAACAAAAAACAAGCTGCATAAACAAGCAGGCACAATCCCACACATACACAAAAGAAAAGGCAATAAATAATAAGAAAAAAAGTTTAAATATATTAGAAAAGGAGACAGAGGCAAAGGGGGAAAAAATCTGGGGAAGATGGAATGAAGAGCAAGATTAAAAGAAAATGAGGAAACTGCAAAAAGAAAAACAAGAGATGGAAGAACCAAAAGAAGAAAACAAAGAAAAAAGATGAGAACCAGAAAGAGGGAAGAGAGATTCCCCCTCCGAGTGGTTGACAGTGGTAGCCAGGCACCATCTAGTTCTTCTGGTCTCATAGTCATATAGGCTGAGGATCGCATGGTATACCAGCCACTTGGAATAATTGTTTCCATGATCTTTGGTTTTCTTCATTCTTCCTTGCTCTGGACGAGGAGACCCATTGTTGCCATCTAGATGGCTGCTTGCAAACTTTTAAGATCCCAGTTGTTACTCCCCAAAGTAGGAGGTGGAACGATGTTTTGCGTAGTATGTTATGCCAATTAAGCTTGATGTCCCCTACGACTATGGTCCCGAGCCCACACATTCAACTACTTGCTCCCTCTGGGTAGCTGGCTGTGACCAAGAAGTGAACACAACCTTGCCCCTTGTCAGCTCTACTATACCCCTGGGAATTCTTACAGAACATACAAATAGACTTGTAGAACCATTGTTTGCCAACCCTATACATGGTCTTGGGTACACTCCCTGCTACATACACATATATAATAGTTCAGCCTGTCCACCCATCTACCCACCAATATATCCATGTTTGCCTTCATTGACAATGCAGTACTATATGTGCAAAAGGGTTCATCTTTGTTGTCTGCACCCATGTACCTCTCTCTGTCTTCCTCTTCCTCAATGCCACCATGTTGATTGATCACTTACATTTGGTACATTGTCCTTCTCTTCACGCAAATCAACTTATCTCTACCTATTTAACAGTGTTCCCTACCCTACCCTCCCACCCCTGGACCAACAAACAATATGTCCTTCCATAATGAACCTTTCTTTGACTTTTACAATAACAGACTAATACAATATTTATCTTCTATGAATGACTTATTTCACTCATCATGTTTCCAAGTTCATCCATATTATGCGGTGTTTTGCAGATTCTACATTCTTCTTTAGGGTTGCATAGTATTCCATTGTGTGTAGGTACCATAGTTAGGTTATCCATTCCTCAGTTGATGGACACCTAGGTTGTTTCCATCTTTTGGCTACTGTAAATAGTGCTGCGATGAACATGGGTGTGCATATGTCTGTTCCTGTCCTGGCTTTCACTTCTATATGATATATACCTAGTAATGAAATGGCTGGCTCAAATGGTATTTCAAATTCCAACTTTTTAAGGAATCGCCATACTGCTTTCCACAGTGGTTGTACTGTTTGACAAGTGCTACCAGCAGTGTATGAGAGTCCCAATCTCTCCGCATCCTCGCCAGCATTTGATAATTTCTGTATCGTTGAACTTTGCTACTAGTGCTAGGGCAAGATGGTATCTCATTGTTGTTTTGATTTGCATCTCTCTAATGGCTAATGGGGAGCTCTGGTGGCGTAGTGCCTAAGGCACTTGACTGCTAACCAGAAGGCTAGTGGTTCAAACCCACCACCTGCTCTTCAGAAGGAAGATGGGGCAATCTACTTCTGTAGTGATACTGCCTCAGAAACCCAAGAAGGGGTTGCTATAAGTCAGGGCTGACTTGACGGCACATAACAACAACAACAAAGGCTAATGATTGTGAGCATTTCTTCACATCTTTGTTGGCCACCTAAATGTCCTCCTTGGTGAAGTGTCTATTCATGTTTTCTGCCCATTTTTAAATTGGATTGTCTTTTTGTTATTGAGGTGTTGGAGTTGTCTCTAAATTCTAGAGATAAGTACCTTGTCAGATATATCATTGCCAGATATTTTTTTCCCATCTGTAGTTTCTCTTTTGACTCTTTTGGAGAAGATTTTGGAAGTACATAAATAATTAATTTTTAGAAGGTCCCATTCATCTACTTTCTCTTCTGCTGTTTGTGCATTTTGGGTTATGCTTGACAGTCTGTTTATGCCATATATTAGGGCCCCTAAATTTGCCCCTAGTTTTTCCTTGAGGAACTCTATAATTTTAGGTTTCAAATTGAAGTCTTCTATCCATCTGGAGTTAGTTTTTGTGTATGGTGGGAGGTACTCATCTTGTTTCATTTTTCTGGAAATGGATATCCAATTTGGCCAGCACCATTTATTAAACAAACATTTTCTTCCCCATTTAATGGATTTTGGCCCTTTATCAAAGATCAGCTGACCATAGGTCGATGGATCTATTTCTGAGTTCTCTATTCCATTGGTCTATGTGTCTGTCATTAAACCAAACCAGGTAGTTTTGACTACTGTGACTGTATAGTAGGTTTTGAGATCCAGCAGTGTAAGACCTCCTACCTTGTTCTTCAACAGTGCTTTGCTTCTCTGAGGTCTCTTTCCTTTCCATATGAAGTTAGTGATTGGTTTTTCCATATCCTTAAAAAATGTTGATGGGATCTACATTGGGATTGCATTGAATGTATAGAGTGCTTTGGGTAGAATTGACATTTTCAATCTTCCTATCCATGAGCATGAGATGTTCTTCCATTTATGTAGATCTCTTATGGTTTCTTGAAGTAGTTTTTTATAGTTTTCTCTGTACAGGTCTTTTGTGTCCCTGGTAAGATTTACTCCCAAGCATTTTATTTTTTGGGGGGGAGCTATTGTAAATGGTATTGATTTCGTTATTTTTCAGCCATCTCTTTGCTGGTGTAGAGGAATCCAATTGATTTTTGGATGCTGATATTGTATCCTGCCATGCTGCTAAATCTCTCAATTAGTTCCAGTAGATTTTTTACTGAGTCTCTTGGGTTTTCTAGGTATAGGATCGTATCACCAGTTAGTAGGGATAGTTTGACTTCTTCCTTACCAATTTGGATGCCTTTGATTTTCCTTTCTTGCCTCCCTGGGTAGGACTTCCAGTACAGTGTTGAATAGAGGTGGTGATAGAGGGCATCCTTGTCTGCTTTCTGTTCACAAGTGAATGGTTTCAGTCTCTCTCCACTGAGAATGATGGCTGTTGGTTTTTCATAGATGCCCTTTATTATGCTGAGCAATGTTTCTTCTATTCCTATTTTGCTTAGAGTTTTGATCAGGAATGCGTGTTGGATTTTATCAAATGCCTTTTCTGCATCAATTGATATGATCATGTGCTTCTTTTTCTTTACTCATGTTGTGGATGACATTGATTGTTTTTCTAATGTTGAACCATCCTTGCATATCTGATATGAACCCCATTGGTCATAATGAATGATTTTTTTGATATGTTGTTGGAATCTAGTCTTGGCTAGGATTTTGTTGAAGATTTTTGCATCTACATTCATGAGGCATATTGTTTTGTAGTTTTCATTTTGAGTGATGTCTTTGCCTGGTATTGGTATCAAGGGTATACTTGCTTCATAAAATGAGTTAGGGAGGATTCCACACTTTTCTATGTTTTGGAATAGTTTGAGTAGGACTGATGTCAGTTCTTCTCTGAATGTTTTGTAGAATTCTCTGGTGAAACCATCTGGGCCAGGCCTTTTTTTCATTGGTATTTTTTTATTCTGTTCAATTTCTTCTTTTGTTATGGATCTGTTCAACTCTTCCATATCAGTCTGTGCTAGTTTAGGTAAGTGATGTTTCTAGAAATCTGTCCATTTCTTCCAGATTTTCAATTTTGTTGGAGGACAGTTCTTCATAGTATCCCGATATTACCCTTTTTATTTCAGTTGGTTCTGCTGTGATGTCACCCATTCCATTTGTTATTCGTGTTATTTGTATTCCCTCCCTCTTTTCCTTTGTTAAATTTGCCAGTGGTTTGTCAATTTTATTAATCTCTTCAAAAAACTATCTTCTGGTCTTGTTGGGTTTTTCTATTGCCCTTCTATTTATTGTTTCATTGATTTCTGCTCTAATCTTTATTATTTTCTTTCTTCTGGTGACTGTAGACTTTTCTTGCTGTTCTTTTTCTAATTGTTGGAGATGTTGATTGAAAGTGTTATTTTGGCTCCTTCTTCTTTTTTGATGTGTGCATTTATTGCTAAAATTTGGCCTCTGATCTCTGCTTTTGCTGTGTCCCGAAGACATTGGTATGTTGTGTTTTCATTCTTATATGATTCAAGGTATTTTTTAAATTTCATTTTATATTTCTTCTCTTACCCAGTCTTTCTTAAAGAGGGTGTTGTTCAGTTTTCATGTTGTGATAGTTGGAGCTGTGTGTCAACTTGGCTGGACCCCAGTTCTGTGTGGTTGTTCCCATGATGGGATCAGATGACTGAGTTCTGAGTGGCCAGTCTGCCCAAAGGGAGTTTCCTTAGGGGTGTGGCCTG
>NW_006921667.1:5754312-5775977 GCF_000298275.1 Orycteropus afer afer | reverse complement strand
TTTAGTATTTGCTGAATATTTGTGTTTGTCCTTTTTTATTGTGATGTGAAGGTTTATCATTTTTCTTTGAGGTTACCCTGATTTATAATTTTCTCCCCGAGTTTAGAACAGTCCATTCTATCTTCCAACTCTCTTAACTTCCTCACCATTTAGAAGTTCTGTAACTAAACAGTATTTTCCCTCTTTTTGGTTTGTATTTGTCCTCATTTGCCAATTGATGTCTCTGGTTCTGTTTATAATCTTTTAAGCTTATTTTACTTTGGATATGTCCATAGCTGGGGTTTCTGGGTTATGTTATCTTGTGTACTAACAGTCGGTTGTTGTTTGCTATTTTTGCTTCTCTGTTCAAAGGACTCCTTTTTAGTATCTCTTGTAAGGTTGGTCTCGTTTTAACAAATTCCCATAGTTTTTTCTTATCTGGAAATCTAATTTCACCATCATATTTGAGGGACAAGTTTTACTGGGTATATAATTCTTGGTTGAAAAAATTCTCTTTCAGGGTTTTATGTATATCATCCCATTGCTTTCCCACTTGCATGGTTTCTGCTGAGAAATCTGATGATTTTTTTTTTTAAGCCTACTCTAGGATACTCATCCCTCTTTCTAAAGAGCAGACCCACTGCCATTGTTTTCCAGTCCCTCATCTGTTCTACAGAGCACTTAAAACAGTCTGACACATTTATGTCCCCATGAGACTGTTCACTCCATGAGCATAGGTTTGGTCTACCCTGCTTTGGGTCTGGAGCAGTGCCCCATGTGGCAGCCATTATGGTCACTGAATGAATGCAGAAGAGTTAGTTCCTACCTCTTTACTAGCTTTTAAATCCTACAAAAAGGCAACTTACATACCTTTCCACTTCCTCTCCTGCCTATGGTGTTTTAATCCACTCACAGATTATTGGCATCACCCTTGCAAAGTGGAGCTGAGAGAAAACAAAACCTTAGAATCATCAGATGTAGAGTTAGAAGGGACTGTGCAGGTCATCCATGTTAACCACCCTCTTCCCATTTTGTGGATGAGGAGCCTGGTCCGGAGAGTGGCCCAATCAACCTCAGGAAATCCTGTCCACAAGTACAAAGCCCCGCAAGCACCCTGTCCTGTCTTTGCTGAGCAGGCTGCCAGTTCCAAGTTGGGATTAGTGGTCTCCCGGAGCTGTAATGCATCTGGACTTGTGTTCACACACATGCTGTACAGTAAAGCTCCTACATTCAATAAAATAGGTAAGGGCAAAGGCAGGCATATTTCTTCTCATGGAATGGAGAGACAGTTCTCCTCCTGGACATGGTTCTGTGTGCAAACAGGGAGCTGGCTGAGACACAGGAGGGGACAATGTCCTGACCCAGGAATTGTCCAAGTTGGTGCTTCAGGTGTGCTCTGAGTTAAATCAGACCCTGGGGTCTGTGCTGAATGTGGGGCTGTGCCACACTGAGGTGAGGGTCTTAGGATCTAGGAGGCCATGGGGTGTGACTTCACAGACTGGACTACCAGGACTGAGTCCTCATTCTTTCCACTGTAGGGGTGCTGCTTATAGAGGGCTTACAGCTGATCTGTTTGCCAGAGAAGACAGAGCAGCCTCACCTGAGGTCACACTCTTCTCAGGGTAACCTGCATCCAGGGATGGAGTAGAAGAGTAGATGGAGTAGAAGGCCTGGCCCTTTTGATTCAACTTGGAACATCTCTGTGGGGCCGTCTTACTGTCAGTTTCCACAGGGTTGACAAGGTCTTCTGTCATGGTTGTCACCTCCCAACCTCTCCCTCTTTTTGATCTTGCTGCTTTCACAGGTGCTATGAGTGCTTCCCCAAACCCTCATTAATGATAACTCAAATCACCAAGTCTTTTCAAGGAAACAGCCAGTCACATTCATCAAACGCTCAAGTCCCAGATCGCAATCCTTTGTGGCTCGGAATGGGACTTTTCTACCCATTCACCCCATTTTTAGATTGCTCTCTTGGAAGAAAGATAGTCTTTAGAAATTTACAGAGATCATCTACTTCTCTGTGACTTCTGTCCACTGATTCTCCTCAGAGCCACACAGAACTGAGGTTTATCCTTTCTCCATGTGCTGACTCCTAACTATATGAAGAGATTTGGCATGTTTTCTTCAGGTAAACAGCTCCAGTTTCTCCATTAGTCCTAGTGTGGCCCTGTTGCCAAGCTACTCTTGACATTGCTAATGCCTGTAGTGTCTTTCATCTCTGCTTTCCTGCTGATCCTGTGCTCTTAATGCCTGTAAGCATGATCACCCCTGTTCAATGTCACTTCCTTGGCAGGCCTTTGAGATCCAGCTTGTGGAAACCAACTGTGAAATCAGATTGCAGAGTGCCACAGACCCCTCTTTGCCCACATTTCTCACAGACAGTGAGAACTCTAGATCATTTCCATGTCCCTGGCCCCTCCTTGCTCACTTGGGATATTTTTTGGTTATGGAGGCCATAACCAAAGGGGAAAACAAAACAAACTCACCGCTGTTGAGTCAATTCAACTCATAGTGACCCCTCCTTGGGTTTCCGAGACAGTATCTCTACAGAATTAGATTGCCCAATCTTCCTTCCAAGGAGTGGATTGTTGTTGTTGTTGTTATGTGCCGTCGAGTCGGCCCCAACTCATAGCGACCCCTCCTTGAGTTTCCGAGGCAGTATCACTACGGAAGTAGGATTGCCCAACCTTCCTTCCGAGGAGTGGCTGGTGGGTTTGAAACGCCAGCCTTCTGAGCAGTCAAGTGCTTTAACCACTATGCTACCAGAGCTCCTAAAGAGTGGATAGTGGGTTTGAACTTCCAGCCTTCTGGTTACAGTCAAGTGCCTTAGGCACTATACCATCAGGCCTCCCATATGGGATAGTAATTTATTCAGTGAATATTTATTGTGGGCAGGCACTAAATGCTGTGGGTTTAAGACTAGGTCTGGCCCCCTCATTTTTAGACACTATCTTCTATTTAATGCATCCCAAGATAATAGTTGCTTCTTTTTAACCACAGTGCTATTTTTGCTCACACATGTCCATCAGTATCACTTGGGGGTGTTCTTTCCTGCCACCCTCCAAGGACTGACCAGTGCTGATTGTGCTGCAAGAGTGAATTAGAAAGCTTAGGGAAATACTATTGCCCCACAGGGCTCCAGCCTGGAAATTATACATTTAATTTATTTGGTAAATTGAAATGTATTATACATTAGTCCCAGGGTCGTGCAAATGATTAAGGAATCAATTACTAGCCAAACGGTTGGAATTTGAATCCACCCAGAGGTGCCTTGGAAGAGAGGTCTGGTGATCTGCTTCTGAAAGTCCACAGCCTTGAAAACTTTACGGAGCAGTCTCTACTCTGTACACATGGTGTCACCATGCATAGTAGTTGATTTAAAGGCAAATAACAACATATTTTACATATAGTGAAATGCAGTCCTCTAAAATACAGTGTTTGAAGTTTTTTAAGCCTGTGTGATTCACACTCCAATGAAGATACAGAACATTCCTATTACCCCAAAGAGTTCTTTCACATCCTTCCCCAGTAATACCCCACCCAAACTGGTTTTATTCCTATCATCATGGATCAGTTCTGTTTTAACTTTAACTTTATTCAAATGGAGAATGTCATATGTACTCTTTTGTGTTTGGCATCTTTCATTCAACATTTCAGAGGCTGTGTTTTTACTGTCGGGTAGTGCAAACCCTACGGGACAGCACCATTTTGCAACACATGGGCTGTCATGAGTTGCAGTCAATTCAGTGGTGACTGGTTTTTATTTTAGTGTTCCATTATATGGATATACCATGATTTGCTTATTCATTCTCCTGTTGATAGACACTGAATTGCTTCTGATTGGTATGAACATTCTTATACAGGTCTTTTTGGAGACATACATTTTCATATCTAGGACTGGCAGCCAGAAGTCTGATGTGAATTATGCCAGGGGAGAGTCATGACCTTACTACACTTTCTTAGGACAAGTCAGACTCAGTGCCCCTCCCAGGTACCATTAAGAAGGTTCCTTCATGACTGACACAAATATAGACCATAGATCTTCCTGCAGGAGACCAGTGGCAGTTTACTAGAGTAATCATGCCCTAGGGAACAAGAAAATACCTAGATTATTAGAGCAAGAGAAGTCAATGAGCAGAACTGATGCAACTTCTTGAAACCCACCAATTAAAGTGGGGCACTGGTGGCTGGGTCATCACTGGAGTCTTAGCTCAAGTCCAATTTACAGTGGGCCCAGTTGGTTCATAGGCCCACCTTGCAGTTATTTCCCCAGTTCCTGTATGTGTGGCAGGATCCCCACATTAACTCTTTAATCAACTGCATGAGGGCTCTTATAGTAGGAACTGCATGAAAGCTTCTGAAATTTTATCTCCCTACCAAGATTGTAACCCATAAGCAATATCATATTCATCAGAGACTTAAGAAGTCAATGTCCTTATTGGAACAGTGATAATATCTGTCATTTTTTCTTTTAACTCACTTGTTCGGGCTGTGCAGAAGTCAATGGATTTTAGAGAATGACTATGGATTACTGTAGACTTAATCGGGTGGTAGCTCAAATTGCAGTACTGTCATGAAGTATCTTCACTGGATCAAATCAATATGGCCCCAGACACTATCAATCTACTGAATTGGCCAATGCCCCTTTCCTCAGCTATTTTCTTTATTGTTAGCTGTCATCAAGTCAGCCCCTGGCCCATGGTGACCTCATGCACAACAGAACAAAACACTACCTGGTCCTGTGCCATCCTCATTAGTTGTGGATAGGGCTGTTGTGATCCGTAACATTTTCACTGGCTGGTTTTTAGAAGTAGATAATCAGGCCTTTCTTTCTAGTCCATTTTAAGTCTAGAAGCTCCACCAAAACCTGTTCAGTATCACAGAAACATACAAGCCTCCAATGACACAGATGGGTGGTGGCTTCACATAGAGTACATTGACCAGAAATCAAATCCTGGTCTCCTACATGGAAGGGGAGAATTCTACCTCTGAACCACACTGCCCTATACCAGTTTGTAAGACTACCAAATGTAGCTTGATAATATGTGACAGGGCCAACAGGACACCTTCATGGTACAGCATCAGGGCTGCATCAATTCTCCTGGTCTCTACTAGAACAGTACAGATATACTGAGCATCTTGACATCCCATAAACATCACTTTGGTCCATTGCAATGGTGACATTTTGTGGGTTGGAGCTAATAGACAGGAAGTAGCAAATATTATAAATGCTTTAGTAAAACACAGGTGAACTAAAGATGAACAATAAACTACCCAAAACTCAGGGGTTCCAAACTCAGTGAATTCTGGAGGTTCAGTGGTCTGAAGCATGTAAAGATATCCTCTCCAAGATGAAAGACAAGCTGCTGTGCCTTGTACTACCCTTTATATTTTAGAGACAACATATACCACACTTGAGTGTTTTCTTCTGACTCACCTGAAGGCATCATATGGCTGCCAATTTCAAGTGGGATCAGAGCAAGTTCAGGCTATCTGTCATACATACTGCTCTACCACTTCAATCTTACGATCCAGGAGACCCAACGGGACTTGAAATGTCCATGGAAAACAACGGTATTTTATGGAGACTCTTGAGAGGGCTAACAGAAGAGTCACAATGCAGTTGGTCCAGAATTTGGGAGCAAACCAATCTTCTGCAGATAGCTATTTCCATTTTGAGAATCAGTTTCTACTTGCTACTAGGACTCAGAAGATACTCCACACTTAGTCATTTCACAATAAGACAGGCACTGTCTGGTCTACCTTGCTTTAAAGTTGGACATGTGTCCAGCTGCAATCTATCATCAAGCAGAAATGGCAGGTAAGAGAGGTTGAGCAGCATAAACCGGTGGTCAGTCTCCTTCAACACTGACATGTTACATTGCTGCCTCTCTTGAGCCAGGCAAAGGACCTCCTCATGTTTCTTATGACTGAGAAAGAAAAAACACAGCTTACAGATGTGTCTCCATGATATGCCAGAATGACCTGAAAGTGGATAGAGCTGCAGCTCTCATCCTCTGCAGTTACAGACCGGGAGGACAGTGAAGAAAAACCTCCTGGTTTTACTACACTTCAAGCAGTAGTATGTCTGGAATGAGTTATGGCCCAAAATACTGACCTACATTGATTTGTAGGAAGTTGCTAATAGCTTGGCTGGGTGGTCAAAAACTTGCAAGCAGTGGGGTTAAAAAGCAGGTGACAAGTCTGAAAGGTGGGGGATGAACCCTCAAAAGGTGAGACTGGGAAAGTGCCCAGTGCAATCCCCCCAGAGCCATCCCCCTACCCCAGAGGAGGCTCGACAGTCTGTCTTGTGTATACTGTCTTGTCCAAGCTTCAGGCTTGTTCAACAGGGCCTGGGCTAAGCAGCTGCCATGAAGGGGACAGCACCTGGAATAGGCTTCATTATCACTGGCCTGCCCTGACCAAGGCTCATCCAGCCAACAATGCCACTGGTGCCTAATCTGCCAACAGCGGAGATATACTGATCCTGGATGTAGCATCATCTCCAAGGGAGATGGCCAGCCACCAGGTGGCAGGCTACTACACAGGATCTTTTACACAGACTGGGCGGATTTACTTCCATCCACTGGAATAAACTTACAATCAGGTGTGGATTTACCTGCCCTGCCACTCACCATTTTCACTGGCCAATTCTTTTGAGAAGCAGATGGCCTCTTTCTTCTTCTTAGTCTCTCTAAGCCTGGAAGCACCACTGAAACCTGCCCACCATGGGTAACCCCCCTCGCATTTTGCAACATGGTGGAATAGCCTCCAGCCTCATAGCAGCATGCAAGCCACCACAAGATGACAAACTGACAGACAAGTTCATTTTCCTTAGTTGTTCCTAACCCCTTTGCACTTGCAGACCTTGGGCAATGGCCTTAAAATAAAACATTTGGCCAGTGAAAACGTTATGAATAGCAGTGAAAACTGTCTGATACATTACTGGAAAACTTTATGAATAGCCCTGAAAACACTGTCCGGTACAGTGCCAGAAGATGAGTCCCATCAGGTCAGAATGCACTCAAAATTTGACTGAAGAAGAGCTGACTCCTCAGAGCAGAGACGACCTTAATGATATGGATAGAATAAAGCTTTTGGGACCTCCACTGGGTGATGTGGCACAACTTAAAATGACTAGAAACAAATGAAAACATCCATTTAATAATTGCAACACGGAATATATGAAGGATCAATCTAGGAAAATTGGAAGTTGTCAAAAATGAAATGGAATGAATAAAGATCAATATCCTAGGCATTAGTGAGCTGAAATGGACCAGTTTTGGCCATTCTAAATCATTCAACCATATGATCTACTATGCTGGGAATGACAAATTGAAAAGGAATGGTGTAGCATTCATTGTTACAAAGACTGTTTCAAGATCTGCCCTGAACTACAACATTGTTAGTGATAGGATAATATCCATACACTTACATGGAAGACCACTTAATGCTACTATTATTAACTTTACACACCAACCACCAAAACCAAAGATGAGGAAATTGAAGATTTCTACCAACTTATGCAGTCTGAAATTGACCAAAAATGCAATCAAGATGTGTTGATTATCATCAGTGACTGGAATGCAAAATCTGGAAACAAAGATGAATTACTGGTAGTTGGAAAATATGGATAGAAATAATACTGGAGATCACGTGATAGAATTTTGCAAGACCAATGACTTACTCATTGCAAATACCTTTTTTCAACAACATAAGCAATGACTATACACATGGACTTCACCAGATGGAATACACAGGAATCAGAGTGACTATAATTATGACAAGAGGTGATGGAGAAGTTCAGTATCTTCAGCCAAAACAAGGCCAGGAGCTGACTATGGAACAGACCATCAACTGTGCATATGCATGTTAAAGTTGAAGTTGAAGACAATTAAAACAAGTCCACGAGAGGCAAAATATGACCTTGAATATATACCTCCTGAATTTAGAGACCATCTAAAGAATAGATTTGATGCACTGAACACCTATGACTGAAAACCAGAATTACTGTGGGATGACATAAAAAACATCATCCATGAAGAAAGCAAGAGGTCATTAAAAAGACAAGAAAGGAAGAAATGACCAAAATGGCTGTCAGAAGAGATTCTACAACTTGCCCATGAGCGGAAAGTAGCTAAACCAAATGGAAGAAAAGACAAGCTAAAAGAGCTGAACAGAAGATTTCAAAAAGCATCTCGAGCATACAAAGCCAATTACTATAATGAAATGTGCAAAGACTTGGAGTCAGAAAACAAAAAGGGAAGAACATACTCAGCATTTCTCAAGCTGACAGAACTGAGGAAAATATTTAAGCCTTGAGTTCCAATACTGAAAGATTTTATGGGCAGAATATTGAACCATGCAGGAAGCATCAAAGAAGATAGAAGGAATACTCAGGTTATTGTACCAAAAAGAATTGGTCAACGTTCATCCATTTCAGGAGGTGGCATATAATCAAGGACCATTGGTATTGAAGGAAGAAGTTGAAGCTGCACTGAAGGAAGTGGCAAAGAACAAGGCTCCAGGAATTGACAGAATACCCATTGAGATGTTACAACAAATGGATGCCCTGCTGGATGTACTCACTCGGTTATGCCAAGAGATTTGGAAGACAGTTACCCGGCCAAATGACTGGAAGAGATCCATATTTGTACCCATTCCAAAGAAAGGTGATCCCATAGAATGTGGAAATTATCAAACAGTATCATTAAAATCGCATGAAAGTAAAATCTTACTGAAGATAATTCAAAAACGCTTGCAGCAGTACATTAACAAGTTCCAGAAATGCAAGCTGGATTCAGAAGAGGACATGGAACCATGGATATCACTGCTGATGTTAGATGGATCTTATCTGAAAGCAATGAATACCAGAAAGATGTTTATATATGTTTTATTGATTATGGAAAAGCATTTGATTGTGTGGATCGTAACAAATTATGGATAACACTGAGAAGAATGGGAATTCCAGAACACTTGATTGTACTCATGAGGAACATGTACATAGATCAGGAGGCTGTCATTCAAACAGAACAAGGGGATATTGCATAGTTCAAATCAAGAAGGGAGTGCATCAGGGTTGTATCCTTTCACCATACTTATTTAACTTGTATGCTGAGCAAATAATCTGAGAAACCGGATTCTATGAAGAAGAATGTGGCATCAGGATTGGAAGAAGACTCATTAACAACCTGTGATACGCAGATGACACACCTTTGCTTGTTGAAGGTGAGGACGACTTGAAGCACTTAATGATGAAGATTAAAGGCTACAGTCTGCAGTATGGATTACACTTCAATACAAAGATAACAAAAATCCTCACAACTGGTCCAATAAACAGCTTCATGGTAGATGGAGAAAAGACTGAAGTTGTCAAGGATTTCCTATTACTTGGTTCTACAATCAACACCAATGGAAGCAGTAATCAAGACATCAGATGACGTACTGCATTGGGCAAATCTGTGGCAAAAGACCTCTTTCAAGTGCTGAAGAACAAAGATGTCTCCTTGAAGACTAAAGTGCACCTAACCCAAGCCATGGTATTTTCAATCGTCTCATATGCATGTGAGAGCTGGACAATGAATAAGGAAGACCAAAGAAGAGTTGATGCTTTTGAGTTGTGGTGTTGGAAAAGAATGTTAAAGAGTACCATGGTCTGCTAACAGGACTAACAAATCCATTCTGGAAGAGTACAGCCAGAATGCTACTTGGAAGTGAGAATGGCCAGACTTCATCTCACCTACTTTGGTTATGTTGTCAAGAAACCAATGCCTGGAGAAGGATATCATGCTTGGTAAAGTGGAGGGTCAACGAAGAAGGGGAAGGCCCTCAATAAGATGGACAGACACAGTGGCTGCAATGATGGGCTCAGGTATAGCAAAGATCACGAGGCTGGCAAAAGATGGGGCAGTATTTCGTTCTGCTGTGCATAGGGTCTCTATGAGACGACTTAGCGGCACCTAAAAACAACAACACTAGCCACTCACCATCCTGCATTCCACACAGCACAGCTTCCATCAGGAACTCCAATTCACAGCATAGGGCATGCAACAATGACTTCCCATTCATACCATTAACTGTACTACATACCTGTAAAATAGTGGGAGTAATAGTAGTAGGATCAGAACCTAACTTCAGGGAGGACAATGACCAGCATCAGCCCAAAACTGATTCCTATGAGGTAGAGATTGGACATACTTCTACACACCCACTTTTACCAATTCTGATACCAGTTGTCCCTCCATGGCACTATTTCTCTTCTGGGTTCAATAAACCATTGCAATGGCCACACAGAACTCAGACCATACTTACAGTTAAATGGTTTATTAAGGAACAGGTACAGCTTGAGATGAGGATCAAGAGGTTACAACTCAGGATCAGGATCAGGAAGCATGTAAGCAAGGCCTCCCTTCTTCAGTGCAGGACAATTCTCTCAGCTCTCTCAACGTGGAAGGCTCTTCCGGGTCCTGAGGACACGCCTCCTCTCAGACCCCTGAGGACAATATGCTCTTGGCCCTGCTGTATGTCACCATCTCTCTACCACATGGCCCCTTCAGGGTCTGTCTCTGTCTTCAGTGTTATAGCCTTTGACCCATGTTATACCTTTCATTCAGGTTCCCTGTCTCCTTTCTTCTCTCCTTCTTTCTTCCTTTTGCTCCTTCCTATCTCTGAAAACCTCTATGTGGTGTTGCCTACTTAACTTACATCTACAAACATTTCGACAATTTCAAGGCATGACCCTCTCCAGTAGGGGGCTGCAAACTGACCAATCCCCTCCTGGTAGGCCACAAATACTTCATTTGCACAGTAGGCTCCTGACACTATCTGTCTACTGATGAATCCTTGCAAGGTGCCTAACAATCACTGGGCAGGCTATAGTCCAGGGCCAAACAAAAAAGTACCAAACCACAAGTTGTTTACAACTTGCCCAGGAAATGTCAATCAATGGGAACAAAAATAATAAACCTTTCAAGGTAGAAAACTAGGACAAAGGTAACTCTTCAAGGCTTAGAGGAAAACTTTCTCTTCTTTTTTCAAAGAACCAAGCCAAAAGCTCATACAAAGGAACTCAATTCACCACAATACCCCACCGTCCAAAGGTAGGTGGGGTACAGAAAGGTGACGAAGACTTGGTTAGGGTGACTGTTACCTTCTAAGTAGAAATCATTATATAGTAACATCTCCCACAGTAAGACCACACATGGTCTTACAATCAAGGCTGGAAATGGTATTTGTTCTCTATATTATATGTCATAATTCACTCACAAACTGTTTGTCTCCTGGCAAATATGAACTTTGCTTCTTTAAAGATGTCAGTCCCTAGTGGAGGAAACTTCCCCAATGGGACACGTGATTCCATTTCACTTGAAGATGAAATCTTCATCTGGTCATTTTGGACTCATGCCACTGAACCAACAGGGAATAAAAAAAGAAAAAGGGGTTATTCTTTGATTCTGATTACTTATGGGAAACTGTGGTGCTGCTATACAATGGGGACAAGAAGGCCTGCCAGAACTTGGGGGGGGGGGTCTTCAAGGAGTCTCTTTGTACTTCCATGGAAAGGCAGCAAAGGAACTTGTGATGAGGTTAATGGAAACCACAGCACCCAAATGCTGGGGGGTGGGGTGGGGTGAGTAAGCAGACTCTTCAGGGATGAAGGGTGGGTGGCTCCCTTTGGTCAAGAGCCATGATATTTTGCCAGGTGTGAGGACCTTGGCCAACCCTGAATTCTGGTATGAGGACTTCCAGCTATTCTTGTATCCTTGGTATAAGAACCCCAGCCATCATGCATCCTATGCATGCTACCCTCCAGCCACAGAAGGGTCAAAGAGACAAAGATACATGGATCATGGGTGCTCCGAGTGGGAGAAAGTACACAATTGGCCTCCCTTTGGCTGCTGAGTTAGTGACAGGACAATCACCAGGCTGCAGGATAAAATGTAGTTTTATTATGACACAAGAAACACTACAGTCACTGGGGTGGGGGTAGAGTCACACAGCTCCTCAGAGAGACAAGTGTAAACATCTCAGTAATAAAATATCTAATCACAGCACAATCATTGGAATTTATCTTACAATTTTTCTTTTCAGAGTTATAGTAAACAAAACAGTTACTTTAGTTGTCAGAAGAACAGCAGTTTTAAAACAATGGAAGCGTTAGACTATGGCAGCACTTAGATGGATACATAACAGAGAGAGAGAGTTCAGAGAGAGTGCTAGGCCAGAAAACAGAAAGGGGACCCAGCCCAGCTCAAGGGCAACCATCCACTTAACCCCTGAGTTGCCCAACTCTGCGTTCCTTAGTGCTTGTGGGTCGGCAAACCATTCGTGCTCAAAAAATCCCCCTAGGAAATCTGAGGGAAGCCCAGATTAGGGCTGTGAAGTGCTGCACTAATGGCCAACCAGACAACCCCTTAAGACATCTTTGAGGGGACCCAGCAGATTTCAGATCCCAGGCTATACAACACTGTGCTGATGGTGACAGCTTGGAGGGACTAATACTCTGGCAGGGTGGAAGGGGCATATGATAAGATTCTTAGTGATGAAACCTATTTTGTGACAATGTGAACACTAACTACACAAGGTGGTTAACAGGGAACAGGAAAACAGCTTTCCTGAACAGGGTTAGGGCTACAGGAGAAGAAATCCTCAAAACCACCTGTTTCTGCAAAGGCAAACACAGGCCGCATGTCCAACACAGAAACACAAGTGGACAGCATAGGCAGAGAGGTGGTGAAGCAAGCCTAGAGCCTATGCCCACTCTGGAGACAGAGGCTCCATCAGCTCCATCTGAGCCAAGTGCTGAGCATGAGTAAGGGAATTTCTCTGAATGTAAACAGCTGAAAAGAACGTCCAGGGACAACTAATGTGGCTCCCTGGCTCCCTCGGTCTTGCCAGCTCCTGTGCTCCATGGATTCAAGAGGGAATAGGAGTGGGGTGTGGGAGAGCCAACAAGGAGGGGAAGCTGAGACAGATGTGGGGAACCAGGGGTTGGCAGCCACTGCTCAGGTGCACCATAGTGTGTGGACAGGACCAGCCTAACCACAGGCAACCTGCCAGAACAGCCCATGACAAGCACATGTGCTACATATCATACTCTATACTCAGGACAGGCCAGCAATGTAAGCAAGCAAGGTGGCAGGCATTTTTAGGAAGGTAACATGGCCCAGCATCCTGTAGGCCAACATACATGAACCCTCCTTTCCACTGGATATGTTCCTTATTAAAAGACAATGCCTTGCCTGTGTCCTCAAAAGAAGAAAAAGAACACTTGATTGCATAGCCACACAACTACATGGAACTTGGCCACATGGGCCATTTTGGGGAGTCTGTTTCTCTGACAGTGACTGCCATCTCAAAACACGCTTTAGCTGTGTTCTGTAGAGGCTGGAACACCATAGAGAATAAACAGGGGAACTGTTTTAAAATTAAACACTCAGGATTTTCCACATTTGAGCATTCTGCAGTAAATAATGTTTGTTTTATGTATTCTAGCATTTTTCACCTAGAGGTGAAACTCCTACTGTTGGTATTATCCAGGGCCGGCCAACCACAGCCCAGGGCTAAATATGGCTGCCACTTGTTTTTGTAAAGTATGCTGAGCTGAGAATAGCTTTCTATTTTTAAATCTTTTTTTTAAAAAAATCAAAGCAACATTTCATGACACATGAAAATTTTGTGAAATCCAAATTTCAGTGTCCGTAAGTAAGTTTCATTGGCACACAGCCATGCCTACTGATCTATATATAGACTATGGCTGCTTTTAAGACAAAGCCCTTTGGGCCTCAAAGCCTAAAGCATTTACTCAGGCTCTTTATAGAAAAAGTTTACTGAGTCCTGAAATGGATTACTCTTATTCTTCTCTTAAAAACAGACATGTCAGATCCAGACTCCACCATGCCCCTAGGTTGTAAATGGAAAAATGTCTCAGAAAGGGAAAGCCAAGGTTTAAATAGACAGACACGTGCAAGATATCTTATAAGGAACAAACTAATACCATTCTATTACCTCTATTCATTCTCCTGACAAGTTCACTTCATGAGTAATTTCTGCTACTATCAGACACAACACAGAAATCAGGACACAGAGCCAGTTTGATGTAGTCTCCATTTGATGCCCCTCGCTAGTTCATATCCAACACACCAGCAATTAAACAGAAAGAGGTGGGATTAAAGACATACAGGGAACCAGCAGGACACTACAGAAATGCTCCATCACATAAAAAGGTCCTGTAACTACCAAACAGCTCACTAGCTACAGTCAGTTTTCCTCTATGCCCTCTGCCAACTTTAACCAGTGGATACAGACACTTGTAAAGGGGCAATGGGGAGGGGGAGGGAAACAATGAAAAAAGCAAGATTCACTCTAAAGAATTAAGAGGAAAAAAAACTAAATTTCAGTATAAACTCCATAATTCACTTACTATTATTACAGTTATGAAATTCACCATTAAAAAGGAGGAGGGAAGTAAGATTGCTAGAAAACCAAGAGATAACATCTGGGCTGATGCTTCAACATGCAGTGTGAGGCTAAGTTCTCTGCAGAACAGACATGCTTGGAACCCTGAGTTTGTGTTCTCAGTTCACAAGCCCTGCGGGTTTTTCTTTGTATCTGCTAAAAACAACCAGGTTAAGAGTCTCAGACTATATGTATTTAATACTAAAACTCACAAATAGAAAGATACTTGCAAAGTTCTTTGTCTTATTATAATATCCTTGTCTCCTCTACCTGACTGCTTTAATGTACCCCTAAGAACATTTAAATGGGCCTTTTTAGGCTTTTTTTCATTGTCATCCACTGGTCAGTTAGAATCAAAGCACAAACAAGAGATGCTTTGTGCTGCTGAGGGCATCCCCCCACCCACTTGCCCCACATTTTTCTGAGAAGCACAAGATACACTAGTGATAGTAGGACTACTCTGCTTTTTCCCCTCCCAAAAACACACCTTACATTTAATTTTCACTTTTTGTGCAATTCCCAGAGCTTGTCCCTGACTGTGGAGCCGGTGTGTGCAAACCACCTGAGTCCTGGGCACCACTGCTCCCTGTCCTCAGGCCAAGGCCAGGAAGCCCAACAAGGGTGGTAGCTCCTGAATGGGTGGTGGTGTCTCCATGTTGGGAAGGTAGGGTGTTGTGGTGTGAGGACTGCCAACTCATTCCCGTCATTCTGACCAGCTGCTGCTAAGACTACTCATATTCCAAGAACTGTTTGTGATAGAACAGCAAGTATCTGAGGAGGAAGAGGAGAGAAAGCATACTTACATTCTGATAAATTAGAAGTTAAAACAAAAACTGACCTCCCTAAACAAGGGCACGTGTGCAATATCCTCCACAGGCATCAAGTTTCTTGGCTGTACAAGCTTTTTGGTCCCAAAGGTGGAAATAGTCCTTAACTTTGTAAGTGGTACTACCCTTCTCCAATGCCCAAAGCCCTCTGGACCCACCCTCCCCCCTCATTTATCAGGAAACCATCAAATCCTATCCATCTGCAACACCTCTGGCCTCTGTTCCCTTCCCTGTGACTTCCACTTCCTTTGTTTAGGGTCTCTTTGTGCTGGGATGACAATGGCAATGATTTCCATCTAAATCCACCTCTAGGTGTCAAGGCTGCCCTTTGAAGCACAGATCCAACTGTGTCATTCTATTTCAGATCTTTCGAGGGCTTCCCCATTGCTCAGAATATAAAGTTCAGACTCTGCAGGTCATTATGGTAGATGGTTTAGTTTACTCTCATTCTGGTGACTGGGAATTCCAGTGAGCCCTGAGACTAAGAATGAAGTGAAAGCAGACAGTGGCTGATGCAAGGGGTTTTCCCTGAGGCCCCAGAGGAGTAGTGTTTTCTTGTGTCATGAAGGAATGGAATAGGAAGAATTGCTAGAGAACTCATGTGCTCAGATCATGCCTGTGGTTAAAATAAATGGCTGCCATGATGTGCTTGCTGTGAGCCTGGGAACGAGTCACTGTGGTCACTCCTGTTCAAAGACTACTCAAGCTAGCATCCCACGGAACAAGTGAAGGTGAACACTAAGGACAGACCCCACGTTAGGTGCAGACATACCTAAGTAAGGGGGTTCCCATGCCACCTCCCTCCTGGGGGCTGGGGACATACCCCTCACTGTCCAGCACGTCCTTGATGCTGGCCTTGGTGATGATGGCATCGTCACATTTGAACCACTGGTCTTTGTGCTGCCGGATGAAGCTGGTGTAGTGTCCACTCTCCAAGGTTCCCTGATGGTTAACAACTGCAAACAAGGAGTATCTGGGTGGGGAAGAAAGGAATGGAGAAAAGAACAGTAACCCCAATTATATCACCATCAGAAACCATAGTTCCTTTAATCAGTTGGAAGCCCGTATTTGGGTGAAGAACCTGCATGTTAAAGGGATGCCCTACTGACTCCAAATATTCAGCACCTAGAAATTAAAGGAGCTGTGCAGCTGGCTGCATGGAGAGGAGAGCCCGGATTGTTCCTGCTAAGCTCTAGCCCAGGTTCTGCTGTGTCCACATGGAGCTGGGACTCTACTGACAGCCTTCAGAGAACTATTAGTGGTGTGGATATTCTAAGTGTTCTTTCAAACAAGACTAACATCCCTTCCTTCTTTCTTCCACACCAATGATAGAAAGGACTGGAAAATAAATCAATTTCCCAATGGGAAGGAAAGAAAGTTCGTTCTGATACCATCAAGAGGCAGTGAGGCCAAGTTTGGATACAGAGTTCTTCACTCTAAGACAAAACCTTTCTTACCCACAGGAGGCCAAGAAAGATGATCAAGGATGATCAAGATGATCAAGACAGACAAAGGTGTGAAAAGCCCTTTCCTAACAGAAGGAATAATTATTTTCACCATGGGTCAGAAAGTGGCAAGACAGTAGGTCGGCCAATGGTCAAAAAAGACCAAGTGCTCTAAGATTTCCTTAACATGTGCAGTTGTCTGCATGTGACTGAAACAGCCTGTCCTGGCAAATAGGCATCCCTCCTTCCCCTGCTCACAAATGGATACACCCAGAACAAAACACCATAATGCCTCTTACTTGTTGTCATTGTTTAGACTATCCATCGGCTGCTGGTACTGCCCATTCATCCTGCTTTCTTTGCTGTGACAAATAATACCAAAACTCAGTGTCACTAGAATGACTAGACAAAGAAAAGCATTACATCAACATTCACTGAGGGCCTATGTCAAATACTGTACTAGGTGGACAACACTTAGGATTTCTAATTCTTTACCTATTACCCTTTTTTAGGCAGGAATTACCCCCTTCACAGGGGAGAACTAAGACTCAGAATGGCTAAGTCAGCTGCCAGAGAGCATGTGTGCCGGCTGTCTCAGAGTTGGGTCATCCTAGACCTACTGGACCTTACTTTCTGGACCTTGAGAGGAAACCCTGGGCAGTTGTCACCCACAAAGGCTTCCAAATAGGCTTTGGGGTAGGATTAGATCTGGGCACATAGGTGACAGGAGTATTATTCCTTCCCAACGTAAAGGATTAGTTTTAAAAAGTATAAATTAAATCTGTTCAACAATCAAGACAGTTACTTCTTCAAAAAAGAACCAAAATCACTACTTATTTTACTAACATCATGTAGTTGTTGTTGTTAGTTGTCACTGAGTTGATTCTGACTCATGGAGCTCCCATGTGTGCAGAGTAGAAATGTTCATTGGGTTTTTAAGAATATGATTTTTCAGAAGCAGATCACCAGGCCTATCTTCCAAGGTACTTCTGGGTGGGCTTGAACCACCAACCTTTTGGTTAGTAGTTCAGTGCTTTAATCATTTGTGCCACTCAAAGAGTACTACCACCATACCCTCCTTTAAAATAAAGAGGTGACATAGCACTGGAAATGTAAAGTTCCAAGGATTATTTAATGCGTGTACCCACTGTTACCATGAACTGACATCACCCATCTATTTGCTGTACTGTGGTGACCTGTGTGTTGCTATAATGCTGGAAACTATGCCACATGCATTTCAGACACCAGGAGGGTCACCAGGGTGACAGGTTTCAGTGGAGCTTCAGACTAAGAAAGACTGAGAAGGCCTGGGGATCTTCTTCTAAAATTTGCCCAATGAAAATCCTATAGATCCAATGGAACACTGTCCAACACAGTGCTGGAAGATGAGCCTTAGAGGTTGGAAGGCACCACATAATGGCTGCAACCACAGATTCAAGCATACTACTGACTGTGAAGATGGCACAGGACTAGGCAACATTTCATTCTGTCATACATGAGGTCACCATGGCAACTAATATAGTGATGGCAACTAATATCGTGCTGAAAATATTAAGAACTTTGATATCAGCAGTTGTATTATTACCTCCCTATGTAAGTGAAATCATGGTTAAGTTGACTAACTTTCCTAGGCACTGCTCCATGACATAGACATAGAGAGGTTATTCTGATGGTCTTGTCACTAGTTACTCAACAAGGCAATTTGCTTTAGATGCTCCCACATTTTGTCTGGATAGTACATTTTAAGTGGTCTACAAGATTGGAAAACAAGAAAAATGGAATCTATAAATACAAAATCAAATCTTTATTTCAAAATCCATTCCATCAGATTAAAAGCTGCCTTTTAGCTGTGATCCTACCTGTACTGACTTTCTAAGAAAAAATACTACTTATCATCTCTGAGGAAAAGCATTCATTAAGCTAAAATATATCTTGGGTTAAACCAACTGCTACCAAGTAAACTGACTGATGGTGATCTGGTGTGTCACAGCAGAACTGTGTTCTGGGTCTTCAATGGCTGATTTTTCAGAAGTAGACTGCCATGACTTTCTTCCAAGGCACCTCTGTGCAGACTCAAAAATACCAACTTTTCTGTTACAAGCCAAGCATGTTAACCGTGTACACCACCTGGGGACTCATCTTGGGCTCAGGCCAGGGTGATCAGGTTTGTGCAAGTGAAGGTTGACGTTAATTTCTATAACTGCTTCATCAAAGAATCCTGTGCTGCATTACTGAATAATAAGACACTCTCTTTTAACCACAGGGACACAGGAACAAACTCATCCATACCTTGAGGCCATGAAGGGGGTCATGTCTAACTCCAGGGGGAAGGACACATATGTGGTAATCTTCCGTCTCAGCTTGGCTGAGTGTTCAAACCGCTACAGAAGTGAAGGAGATGGGAGCAGAGAGGGAAAAGGAAGGAAAAAAGTGTCAGCCTTCAGGGTTCCATCACTAGTGTTTCTCTGAGCACTCCCAACAGTGAGCTTTTAATTTTAATTTTTAAATTGCTTTTTGGCTATATTTAGAGCTTACAGATTCAGTAACAGGATTGTTGTTGTTGTTATGTGCCGTTGAGTCAAACCCACTCATAGCGACCCCTCCTTGGGTTTCTGAGGCAGTATCACTATGGAAGTAGGACTGCCCAACCTTCCTTCCGAGGAGTGGTTGGTGGGTTGGAACCGCCAGCCGTCTGGTTAGCAGGCAAGTGTCTTAGCCACTATGCTACCAGAGCTCTCAAATAACAGGATTAGTCCATACCAATCTAACTTATGATGGTCAAGTCAAATCTTGAAGTTATGGGATTATTCACAGTGATAAATACCAGAGTCACAGAAAGAAATCTACCAACCAACCTGGTTAAGAAAACAAAAACATATAAACTGTGGTAGCAAACACAAGCACACTGCTCCTTTCAACCTAACAAATTCGACTAGATCAGCATTACCCAATCTAGCTAGTATGCAATTTTTATAAAGCATTGTAAAATAAAGATAACAGAGACCTTATGTGGCCCACACAGCCTAAAATATTTACTACCTGGCCTTTTACAGAAGTTTTCTGACCCCTTGACTAGATCATAATGCAAAAGGCTTGGGTTTTTTTAAACTAGTTTTGAAGTAAAAGGAAATCTGAAAACTTGGGAGGGGGAAAGGATAGAGGAATTTACAAAGAAGAAGTAATAAAATCTTAGTAACAAAGATTTTTTTTTTATTTTTGGCACAGGAAGTTCTACAGGTCAGGTGATCTACAGGGTAAGAAAAATGGTAATATATGGTATATCATCCATATAAAAAAAAGTGGTATACCTCACATTCTATTTTCATTATGAGTAAATTATTCTTTGTTTACCACAATAAACTTCTGTCAGCAGCAGAGAGGAATGTAAGTATAACTTATCACCTCCCAGTTTTTTTAATATTCCTTACTAATGCACTGCAGTTATAAAACATACTATGTATGCTTGATCAATAGGTTATATGTTTATGTGGACCAGAAGTCAATTCTGCCACTAGAGTTTGTTTTCTGGGAAACTTACTTTAAGATGGAAACAGGCAACAATGGGCAGTTTCTTCATGGTGAGCTGCTTAGTAGATTCCTGGTAGCTATGGCAACCACTACACTTGATTTTGGCACTGCTTCCTAAGTGCTCTGGTCTGGTAAATCTATAAAGGCATTTAAAAAAATATTTTTAATAAATTTCAGCAAAGTCAAAGAGTACAAGATCAACATACAAAAATTAGTTATGTTTCTATACAGGAGCAATGAACAGTCTGAAAAGGAAATTAACAATTCCATTTACAATAGTATCTAAAAGGATAAAATTCCTAGAAATAAACTTAACCAGAGAGGTGAAAGATTTGTACACTGAAAACTAATGATATATTGCTGAGATTAAAGAAGGCCTAAATAAAAAAGAAGACATCTCATGTTCATGGATTGTGAGACTTACTATTGTCAAGATGTCAATTCTACCCAAAGTAATCTACAGGTTGGTATCCAAATTTTGAACACAATTTATATCCAAATACCAAGTCATTTTTGAAGAAACGGAAAAGCCAGTCCTCCAGCGCATATAGAGCAGCAAGGGCCCCAAATAGTCAAAACAATCTTGAAAAGCAAGAATAAACTAGGAAGACCTCTACTGATTTCAAAACATACTACGAAGTTATAGTAATCACAACTGGGTAGTACTGGTATAAGGACAGATACACAGGCCAATGGAATAGAACTGACAATCCAGAAATAAACCTCTATGTATAAGGTCAGCTGATTGTGCAAAGACAGTTCAATGGGTAAAGGAAGAATATTCTCTTTAATAAATGTTGCTAAGACAACTGGATCTCATTATAAAAACAATGAAGCTGTGCCCACACCTCACATCACATATGAAAATTAACTCAAAATGGATCAATGATCTAAATATAAGAAAAAAAATCATAAAACTCTTAGGAAAAAACACAACAGGTAAAGCTTCAAGGTCTAGTTTTGACAATGGATTCTTAGATACATAAGACACCGAAATTACAAGCAACAAAAGAAAAGTGGACTTTGTCAAAATTAAAAACTTTTGTGCAAAGAATTGTGTTAAGAAAATGAAGAGACAATTTACAGAAAATGGGCCAAAGATTTACATAGACATTTCTGCAATGAAGATTTTAAAAATGGCCAATAAGCACATGAAAAGATCCTCAAACCTATTAGTCATTAAGGAAATGCAAATCAAAACCAAAAGATACCACACTTCATACAGCTATTATCAAAAAAATAGAAAATAGGAGGTGGGGCAAGATGGCGGACTAGGCAGAAGGATTGCACAGACCCTCTTCAACAAAGAAAAGGGAAACCAATAAATACAGACACAGAAGATAATCTTGGACCCCTAAGCCTTGAAGGAAAGGATGCAGATTTGGACTAAACCCCAACTAGCAGAAGAATTTGCGTGAAAATACCAAAA
>NW_006921667.1:5739180-5748552 GCF_000298275.1 Orycteropus afer afer | reverse complement strand
TGGCGGTTCAAACCCACCAGCCACTCCCCGGAAGGAAGATGGGGCAATCTACTTCCGTAGTGATACTGCCTCGGAAACCCAAGGAGGGGTCGCTGTGAGTTGGGTCCAACTCAACAGCACATAACAACAACAACAGGAATGTAAAATGGTGCAGGTGCTTTGGAAAAACTGTTTGGCAGTTTTTCAAAAAGATATACAGAATTACCACACAACTTAGCATTCTATTCCTGGGAATATATCCAAAATCCTTGAAAACAGGGACTCAGATATTGATACACCAATAAAGTAGCACTATTTACAATAGCCAAAAGGTAGAAATAACCCAAATGTCCATCAACAGATGAATGGATATACAAAAATAGGGTATACATCCATACAAAACCAGTTGCCAATGAGTAGATTCCAATCCACTGTATACTCATTTATCAGAGTAGAACTGTGGATAGGATTTTCAATGGTTGTGGTCTTTCAGAGGTAGACTGCCAGGCTTTGCTTCCTAGGTGCCTCTGGGTAGATGGACCACCAACCTCCCAGGTTAGCAGTCAAGCACTTAAACCTTTTACATCACCCAGGAACTCCCTTTATCCATACAATGGAGTATTATGCAGCTATCAAGATAAACAAAGCTCTGATACATGATACAACATGGATAATTCTTTTATTTTTTATTGTCATTTGGGTGAAATTTTACAAAGCAGATTCATTTTACATTCAGCTGTTCATACACATTTTGTTTTCTGACACTGATTACAATCCCCATAATGTAAAAGCTCTCCTTCTACTTCCTTCCTGTGGTTACCCTTTCCTTACAGCCTTCTTGCCTATGTACTCCTACTTTCCCTAGCTGCCCCTCCCCCGAAAAAATAAAGAGAACTCTGAAAAGGAAAACAATACCATTTATAATCACTACCCAAAATTACATATTTAGGAATAAAACTAATCTGTGACACAAAAGACATATAAAAAGAAAGCTGTAAAACACTCCTACAAGACTACACCATGTTCATGGGCAGGCAGAAAGACTTAACATCGTGAAAATGCCAATACTACCCAAAGTGATCTACAGATATGCTATTATCTCAATCCAGATCCCATCATTATTCTTTAAATAGACAGAAAAATTAACCACCAGCTTTATAAGGAAAGGAAAGAGATCCTGGCTAAGCAAAGAAGTACTGAAGAAAAAAGTAGGAGACCTCATGCTCCCTGATTTCAAAACTTACTATACAGTCACAGTAGTCAAAATAGCTTGGTACTGGTACTATGACAGACACTTAGACCTATGGAACAGAACTGAGAACCAGAAGTAACCCTATACATGGCCATGGGCACACTAACCCCTACACCTAGACATGCCTGATCATTCAGCTTATCTACCCATCTATCCACCTATATAGATCAATGCCTGCCATCACTAACAAGTGCAGTACTGTACACACAAAAGGATTCATCTTTGTTGTCTGTACCTCCCATGTACCCCTCTGTCTTCCTCTTCCCTCGATGCCACTGTGTTGATCACACACATTTGGTACATTGCCCTTCCCTTCACCCAAATCCATACTTGTGTCTACCTGTCTAACAGTGTTCTCTCCCCTCCTACCCCTGGTAATTAACAAAAAAAGTTCCCTTCCATATATAAATCTTTCCTTAACTTTTTATAATAATGAACATATTATTTGTCCTTGTGTGATTGACTTATTTCACTCAGCCATCATGTCCTAACATGGTTGATTCTTGGAAACACGCTGAGTGTAATAAATCAGACATAAAAGGACTAATACAGTAGCTCCCCCTTATCTATTGTTTTACTTTCTGCTGTTTTCAGTGACATGCGGTCACCTATGGTCTGAAAATTTTTAAACTGCACATTGTTCTGAATAGTGGGATGAAATCTCCCATCATCCTGCTCTGTCCTGGAGTCAGCTTCCTCTTACTCTGCTGGGCATGAGTGTGAAAAACACAGTTGAGTAAGCAGCTGCACTGTGTCCTGCTACTGTCTGGTGGGTAGCTGCCAGATCCAGACACTCTAGGGACCTACTGTATATATTTATAGGAAAAAACATGGTATACATATGATTTGGCACTAACCATGGGTTCAGGTATCTAGTAGGGGTCATGGAACATATTCCCTCACATAAAAAGGGGCCTACTGTATTGTATGATCCCATTCATAAGAAATATCCAAAGTATCTAAATGTATAAAGTTCAAAGTTTATTAATGGGATGACTTCCAGCAAGATGGCAGAATAAGGACACAAGCTACCCAGACCCTCTAAAACAAAGAAGTGAGAAATCAATAGAAACAGATATAGATGATGATCCTGGAACACTGAGTTCAGAAGGAAAGGATATAAAAGTACTTTCTCGGTCAGCAGGAACTCCTTCTGGAACCAGACACCTTGCTCCCAGCTACCTTATGGGCTAGCAGAAACTTTTCCCAGGTCCAGGAACCCTGACCCCAAACATCCTCTGAGTAAGAACTCCATCTGGGGTCAGATGCTTTGTCCCCATCTACCTTTTGGTAGGTAGGAACTAATTCTAGAACCAGGGACCAGGCTGCCAGCCATGCCTTTTGGGCCAGCAAGAACTTCTAGGACAGCAGGAAATTCTTCTAGGACCAGGTGACCTAGCCCCAACTGCCTTCTGGAATGGCAGACACTTCTAGGAGCAGGCACCATGCTCCCAACTGCTTTTTGGATAGGCAGGATCTCCTTCTGGAACCAGGCTTTCTGTTCCCAGTCACATTTTAGGCTGGCAGAACTACCTTCAGAACCCAGTGCCCTATTCCCCACTGCCTGCTTAGCCATCAAAACCACTGCCTGGTTGCTCTGTCCTTTAAAAAAAAATTTTTTTTCTCCTTACTTTTCCTAGGTCTTGGTTTTTTTTTTTTTCCTTCTTTTTTTCTTGCTTTTCTTCTATTTCTCTGATTTTTTTTTTACTATTCTTTTGCTCTTTTTTCTTCCCCATCCTCATTTTTTTCCTTTTTCTCTGTCTTCTTGATTTGTTTTTTTATTTTCACTTTTTTCCTTTCTGTTTTTTCTCATTTTTACATTCTTTTTATGTTTGCTTTTTTGTTGTGCTGTTTGTATTTTTGTTCCCTTGTGTTATTGTATTTTTTTAAAAAATTTTGACCCCACTTGATGGGAGACTAAAATTGTACAAACATGAGCCAACCATATCTGCATCTCCTGCAGCCCCACTCACCAGGCAAGAGGCACCACCTGCTTCTGCACCAACTGATAAATGGTAGATGGCAACCAACACCAGCCTAACCTGCCCTCAACTGCTCTACATGAACAGTGAACAGAATACTGTTCATATATTCTTATCCTCTATCATACTCACCAAGAGACACATGGTGAATGCCTGAGTAGTGCCAAACTAGTAAACAAAGTAGCACACCAAGCCCACTCACTCAGGCATAAAAAAACAAAATAAAGCAAAAAAAAAAAAAAAAAATCCTGAGTGAATCACACCAACTACAATCACCAATTAAATACAAATACATGACATCACAATTATCTCACAGATATGACAAATGACAATCCCAAAGAAACAAGATAAAGTAGTACAAACAAAGGACCAAAATACAGAGCCAGAAAACCTCAAGGAAGAAATGTCAACTGAACTACCTGAAAAGGAATTCGAAAGAATTACATTTAGGTATCTTTAACAGAAAGATCAAGGATGGCACTGACAAAACTCCAGAAGAATTCAGGGAAACAACGTAAGCACAAACTGACAAAATAAATGAAAAATCGAAACCATACAATAACAGTAAACAGAAATCCTGAAGATTAATAAGATTTCGGAAACAGGTAACATATTAAAAGAGCAAAGGAGTGGAACTGAATCAGTGGAAGGTAGAATTACAGACTGAAGACAAATCTCTCAATAATACTTTGATAGGGAGCTCTGGTGGCACAGTGCCTAAGGCATTTTGACTGCTAACCAGAAAGCTGGTAATTCAAACCTACCAGCCACTCCTCAAAAGGAAGGTTGGGCAATCTACTTCCATAGTGAAACTCAAGGAGGGGTCACTATAGTTGGATCTGATAAGAGAAGAATCAGAAAAAAACTAAAGAAAAGAAAAGAAAGCTTAAGATTTATGTGGGACACTACTGAGAGGAATAATTTCCGTATGATTAGAATTCTAGAACAGAAAGAGACAAAATCACAGAGAAAACTGTAGAAGATTTGTTGGAAAAGAACTTCTCTAATATGATGAAAGATGAGTAGATATGCATTCAAGAAGCTGAACAAATCCCATACAGGATAGACACCAAAAGAAAATCACCAAGACATAGCATAATCACACTTAACAGAACCAAAGACAAAGAAAGAAATTCTAAAAGCAACTTGAGAACAAGGAAAAATTACCTACAAAGGGCAACAAATAAGACTAAGCTCTGATTTCTTGGCAGAAAACATGCAGACCAGAAGACAATGAGATGACATACATAAAACCCCAAAAGAAAAAATTTACCAACCTAGAATTATGTACTGGGAGCTCTGGTAGCATAGTGGCTAAGACACTTGCCTGCTAACCAGATGGCTGGCGGTTCAAACCCACCAGCCACTCCTCGGAAGGAAGGTTGGGCAATCCTACTTCCGTAGTGATACTGCCTCGGAAACCCAAGGAGGGGTCGCTATGAGTCGGGTTTGACTCGACAGCACATAACAACAACAACAAAGAATTATGTATTGAGCATAGCTGTCCCTCAAATATGATGGTGAAAATAGGACATTAACAGATAAAGAGAAATTAAGGGAATTTTTAAAAACCAGACTAACCTTACAAGAGATGTTAAAAGGAATCCTACTAAGTGGAAGCCCCACCCTCACTGCCTCCATGGTTAGTAATACCCATGTCCCTCCCCATTCAGTGCTGTGTGCATTCCCACAGAGCAAGCATTGTGTTTCCACTGCAGCTGTGTTTAGTAAATTCACCAGTACTGTGCTTTTATTCTTTTTTTTCCTTCTTAGTTCTTCCCTCTTCCTTTTTTGTTAATCCCATTGAGCAGGTGCCACTCCCCCATTCACAGTCAGCAGCATCCATCCTTACTGTGTCAGTTTTCTTTCCTTCCTTGTTAGTTCCTTCCCGGCCCCTTGCTTTTTTCCTCCTCTCACTTTTCCCACCTTTTTTGATACTGCCGAGTGAGTGGTGCTGCACATTCTGCAATGTCCACATTCAGTAGCACCTAACCCTGAGACTCAGCATTCAGCAGTGCATGTTCCTGCGGTACCCATTCCCCAAGAGCAACCTCATACACAACAGACTGAAAACACTGCCCAGTCCTGGGCCATCCTCACAATCACTGCTATGCCTAAGCCCTGTTGTGCAGCCACTGTCTCAGTCCAACTTGTTTTGGGTCTTCCCTTTTCTTTTTCTGACTTTATACTTTACCAAGCATGATACCCTTCTCCAGAGACTGATCCCTCCTGATTCATAACCAAAGTAAAAATGACAAAGTCTTGCCATCTTTGCTTCTAAAGAAGCTGTACTTCTTCCAAGCCAGATTTGTTTGTTCATCTAGCAGTCTTCCCTTCCTATCTTTTTAATAACCTTGTGCATTCTTCATCAGTCATCTGTGGCAGCTAGCACTGGAACCAATTCTGTGCAAATTTTGTAGGTTTTTTTCCCTCCTTTTCCCCCTCCCTCCCTTACTTCTTGCTTAAGGCTTCCCTCTTCACGCTCCCTCTTACTTTTTCTTCTTCTTCCTCTCCTTTTGTTTCTTTCTTTTCTTTTTTTTTTTTTTTTAAATCTCTTCTTGTATGCAATAGTTTATGAGCAGGAATTTATTCAGTTTCTTTCTTTTTTTTTTTTTTTTTTTTTCCTCTTTCTCCCCAGCAATCAGGAGCCAGCAACCCTACCCAACCATAACCATAACATCTCCTGCTCACCACTGGGTGAGTGCCACCACTCACTACAGCACCACTGGGCTAATGACAGATGGGGGCCAAATCCCATCCAGCTTGCCGTCAGCTGCTTTGCATGACCAGCGATCACAGACTTGGGCCCACACTCTCACCTGCTACCAATCCATCCGGAGACACGAGTTGAGAGCTCCAGTACTGGCAAACTAGACACCTGGGTAGCACCACACCACCATTACCCAGATATATTAAAACAAAACTAAACAAAAAACCAAGCAGAAGCACATCATTATACAATTAACAACTTAATACAATAATACAACAGTCTCAGAGACAATGGACAACATTTAAATCACATAAAATAACAGTATTGGATGATTAAAAAATACAGGGCTAGAATATCTTCCAGAGGAAGTAATGCTATTGGAACTACGTCATAAGAATTTCAAAAGAATTACATATAGTTATCTTCAATGGCTTGAGAGAAAGATCAAGGAAAACACAGATAAAATCAGAGAAAACTCTACAAGAGTTCAGGACGATACATAACAAACTGACAAAATAAATAGTAAACTAGAACTCATACAAAAACAGCCAGTAGAAATCCAAAATATTAATACTAAAATTTCAGATATAGATAATGCATTGGAAGAGTAAAAGAGTAGAAATGAATTAATGGAAGATAGAAGTAGTCAAACTGAAGAAAATCCTTTAATACTAATCTGTTTGAGGAACAATCAGAAAAAAGAATTAAAAAAATAAAGAAAGCCTATATATTTTCATAGGGAGTATGGTGGTGTAGTGCCTAAGGCATCTGACTGCTAACCAGGAGGCTGGCGGTTCAAAGCCACCAGCCACTCCTTGGAAGGAAGACTGGGCAATCTACTTCTGTAGAATACTGCCTTGGAAACCAAAGAGGGGTCACTATGAGTCAAACTGACTTGACAGCATTTTCATGGGCCACCATCAGGAAGAATAACTTACATGTGATCAGAATTCCAGAACAGGAAGAGATCAAAAAATAAAACAAAAAAAGGAACGAAGAAAACTGGGGAACATTTGTTGGAAGAACATTTCTCTAACATCATGAAAACTAAGAAGATACACATTCAAGAAGCTCAAGGAACCCCATATAGGATACATACCAAAAGAAAATCAGTAATACATATCATAATCAAGCTTTTGAAAATCAAAAACAATGAGAGAATGCTGATAGCAACTTGGGAAAAAAGAAAAGTCTCTTATAAAAGACAACTAATAAGATTAACCTCTGATTTCTCCCAGTAGACACCATGTAGGCCAAAAAGGCAATGAGATGACACAAATAAAACTCTGAAAGAAATAAACTACCAACCAAGAATTACATATTGAGCAAAACTGTCACTCAAATACAATGGTGAAATTAGGACGATAAACAGAAATTAAGAAAATGTGTAAACCAAACCAACCTTACAAGAAATGTTAGAGGGAATCTTTTGGACAGAAAACCATCAACAGCAGACAATAACCTAAGATTAAAACACACAACAACATCAACCAAAAATCAACACAGATATATAGAAGTATCAAAATTAAGATAAACCAACAAGACTAAAAACAGGGAAACACAGATATCACTTTGTACAAAAATGACAACTACAAAGCAAAAAGAGGGAGCAAATACTCATAAAACTTCCAAATGGAAAGAAAGCAATACAATATTGGGATAGAATGGACTGCTTTAAACTAAGCAAGGTAATAATAAAGTACAGCGTAACTTCAAAGGAAACAATATACCTTCTCAACAAAATAAGAAATAATACTCAGTAAATACTAAAACAAAAAACAATAAAAGAAATAAAAATCCAAATAAATAAATAAATAAACTCAGCACAGAAAAAATATATGGAACAAGAAATCATCAGCACCACACACAAACACAAAACACACAGCAAAATGACAGCAATAAACTCATACTGTTAGTTGCTGTTAGGTGCCATCAAGCTGGTTTCAACTCAGCAACCTCATACACAACAGACTGAAAACACTGCCCAGTCCTGGGCCATCCTCACAATCACTGCTATGCCTAAGCCCTGTTGTGCAGCCACTGTCTCAGTCCAACTTGTTTTGGGTCTTCCCTTTTCTTTTTCTGACTTTATACTTTACCAAGCATGATACCCTTCTCCAGAGACTGATCCCTCCTGATTCATAACCAAAGTAAAAATGACAAAGTCTTGCCATCTTTGCTTCTAAAGAAGCTGTACTTCTTCCAAGCCAGATTTGTTTGTTCATCTAGCAGTCTTCCCTTCCTATCTTTTTAATAACCTTGTGCATTCTTCATGTACTGTGTTCTTAATGTCATCCCCCAACTTGTCTGCATGGAAACACCAAAAAATCAGACATATGGAGCTGCGGTCTAGCAGTGATCCTGACGGCATAGACAGCTTGGATACTGCCAAGTCGTGGTAGGACCTAACAATTAATCTAAAAATTGGCCCTGCTAGATGAGGAGTGCATGGAGGACTGCTCTGGTGGCTAGTGAATGAAAGGGGAAGCAAAGAAGAGGAAGGCGGGCTGAGCTGTGGACTTTGGCCTCTCTGGAGGGCACAGCCATTTTGAATGTTTACAAGCGGCTTGACAATTTTGGATGCTTAAAGCAACAGCATTCTCCCAGGTTCCAGGAACTTAAGAACAGGCTCTGCTTGCCGGGAACGGCGAAGACATCCTGGATGCACAGACTACTAGAAAGGTGAGACATTCCCTTCGCTACTCTTATACACTATACCCTCTTGGTGAACAGAGGTGCAGTAACCCCTCACTCCCACCCACCTTCTAGGCTGGCAGGAATTCCGTCCCAGTTTGTGTGCTCCCATGGAGAGTGGGTGCCCTGGCCTGCCCTGTCCAGATTTTTTTCCCCCAGTTTTTTTCAGTTTGTTTGTTTTTGTTTTTTCAAAACTACTACTATTATTATCTTTATTCTTCCTTAACAGGTTCTAGTTTTCAGCATTTTTTCTTTTCACTGTTTCTGGTTCCATTTTTTTTTCTTGTGGATAACCCTGTTCCTTGTTTTTCTTTTTGCGTTTTTCCCATTTTTTTCTTTGTTATTCTCCCTCTCTACTTCCTTCTCTTATTGCCCTCACCTCACCCCAGATATTGTGATGTTTTTTGTTTTGTTATGTTTTTGTTTTTGCCCCTTTTCTCTTTTTTGGTTACTATTCCTGTGTTTTTTGTTCATTTGCTTTTCCTTTTTTTCATGGTGCAGTGAATTGCTTGATGTGGCCCTTCTAGCCATTGTCTTCCATTCTGTGATGTTTTATAAATCCCATTATGCATGCCTATTTGGGGTGGTGTGGTAGTTAAGGTCAGGTATCAACTTGGCTGGGAAGCTGGTAGTAGTCATTCCCTATACTGACTGGCAATCGACTCTGTGATGGGATTTAGGTTAATTCTGTTGGGGCAACACAGGTGGAATGTATCTTGAGTCCTGCCTTGCTGGAGGGTATAATTCAAATCACC
>NW_006921667.1:5737098-5739065 GCF_000298275.1 Orycteropus afer afer | reverse complement strand
TGTGTCTTGGATCATCCTCATCTCACCCCTGGATTTGGGACAGCAGCCATCATCTGATCTGCTGATCGAGGTTCATCAAACCCTGAGAGTTGGGAGGATCCGCCAGACCTACTCACGGACCCGGGACTCGCCAGCCTGCCAGCCTCCACCACCACTACATGAGATGAACCCTTGGGTGTCTGTGAGTTCTGTGAGGTGTTACAGTGAAATACAGAACCCTAAGACTGGGGAAATTACTGGGAGGAGGAGGAGCAGTTAATGTCTGAAATGATGGAGTGGCATGGTAGTTTGGACATTTGGGACATCTTTAACCTCCGCCTCATGGGGACCGGCCTCGTGCTGATCTTTCTAAGAGAAATTGTTCAAGCAGACCTGATGCCAAATAAAAGATGCATTTTTATTCTACTAAGGAATTTTTAAACTTTTCATCGTTTATTTGCTTGTTTTCCAAATTAAAAATCTGATGCTTTATTACTTCATAACTGAACTATCAGTGCAGCAAAGTTGATGCACTGTCAGATTCCAAACGTGTAACTTTGGTCCTACTTACTGTACAGCAAGATAAAACCAAGAGACATGTTCCCTTCATAAGTTCTCCTTTAGTCACCATTAATTAATACAAGAAAAAAAAAATTAAGGTTGTCAAACACTTAACTAAAATCAAGTTCAGATTTCTCCATAAGTGCACGGTATAGCTATTTAAATATCTTTTATAGCAACTGCATCCTAAATCTTATCACTCTTCTAAATTATGTAGCAAATAGCCAAATAAAAAATATTAATTAATTGCAGACCACCATAACTATGTTTTAATTACTTGCAGGGAAAAGGCCATGTGACACAAGTAGGAGGGAAAGGCATTTCTAGTTTCAGCTCTAGTTTAGGTTATTACTCACAAAAGATATGTAGGCATTAATTCTCCCTCAGCGACTCCCTCTTAACTTAAACGGGGTCGTGGCAACAGCAGCTTGTTGTGATACTTAATTTTATATATAAACTTGGCTAGGCTATGGTTCCCAATGTTTTTGCCAAATACTAATTACTGTTCCATCATGTAATGTAATGCAATGTAATCAGTTAAAAGGGGAATTTCCTTAAGGTGTGGTTTGCCTTAAGACTATAAATAGGTATTTTTGTGGAAAATGCATGATTCCTTGTGTGCATATGTGCACATGCTCTTTCTCTCTCATCTTTTCCTATTGCCTGACTTACAGATTTTGGACTTTTCAGCCTCCACTGCATAAGCCAATCTCTTGAAGTAAATCTCCTTCTCCCTAAATAAATGTGTTTCTTAGAGAAACTTGACTTAGACTTTTTGGTACTGAGAAGTAGGGGTCCTGCTCTAACAAATACCTGAAATGTAACAGTGGTTTTGGAATTGGATAGTGGGTAGAAACTAAAGAAATTTTGGTGTGTTTGATAGTAAGGCTCTACATTGTCCTGAAGAGACTACTGGTAAAATTATGGACAGTAAGAGTGATTCTAATGAAGATTTAGAAAGAAATAAGAACTGTGGGGAAAGTGTCTATTGTCATTGTGAAATAAAACTGTAAATTTTGCTTTATGAAAACAAAGGGGAGTTCTCTTGGCCACAACACTAAAGGTCACCCTAATAAATGTTAAAAACTTATGTGCCATATAATCACAAATACACAATTTATAAAATTATACTTACATCTTAAACTGTAACTGAGTTTTAAAAAGGTAGCTTGTCTAGTTTTTCATAATTATTATCTAGGTGGTGAGACTCAATAAAACACCTGAAATTTATTTTTTTAGAAAGTAATCAAAGATTAATGAATGATTAATGACTGAGAGCCTCCAAACTGTTTCTAAGTCTAGAGATCTTACAATTGGATCATTGAAAATGTGATGGTCTTAGCAAGGTTTTTCTTTAAGCTTTAATAATATTTGAGCATACAGTGCTCTCTTGTAATATTTATGTACTCTAATGTAATTCTCAACCA
>NW_006921667.1:5735217-5736718 GCF_000298275.1 Orycteropus afer afer | reverse complement strand
TTCTCATCCTCAATGCTGCCATATTGGTCACTCACATTTGGTACATTGCCCTTCTCTTCACCCAAATCAATATTTATCTCTATCTATCTATATACAGCACTTTTTAAATCTCAATCGAAATAAAAATTCACTAGGTACTTTCATGTTGCCCAATTTGCAAATAAGGAGCTCTGGTGGCACAGGGGGTAAGTCATTTGGCTACTAACCAGAAGGTTGGCAGTTCAAACCCACTAGCTGCTCCATGGGAGGAAGATAAAGCAATCTACTTCCATAAAGATTTGCAGCTGTGAAAGCCTATGGGGGTTGTAATGAGTTGGAGTCAACTTGATAGCAGTGGGTTTGTTGTTTGGGTAATTCGCAAATTATCTATTAAACCTACATAGTAATCTGTTAATGTCTGAATTGTTATTTGACAGTTATTTGATATCAGAAATCAAATCAAAATTCCTTACCTAGTGACTTCTCATTAAGAGAGCTGAGCCAGATGTTGGTACCAGTATTTTCTCTCATCTGCTTCCCTTTCCTGATTTGTAACCATTGGGTGAGTCTTTCAAGTCAAGCTCTATGCTATGAAAGTTGCTTCCCGAGTTTGCTGTGCAGTCTCTCTTTATATGGTTGGTTGGTTGGTCTTGCTTGTTTTTCTATTGTTTCAACTAGGTTGATTTAAGATCTTTGATTTCAGCATAAACATTTTGAGCCAGTATACGGCACCTTAAAGTTCAGACAGAATCAGGAGACTAATAATGGGATCCTCGAATAAGGAATTTGAGGGTAGAGCTTCCCCCTGCTGGCACATCAGCATAGTTCATGGAAAAACACTACAGCTTTTATTCTTGTTTGTTCCTTAAAAAATAGATTATTCAAAAATAATTGAAAGTTTCAATAGCCTCAATGGGGTTCTTTTTCTCTATACGAAATAGTTTACCTAAAGGAAAAATTAAAAAGTCAAAGAAGCCAGTAGGATACTTATTTTGATTAGTACTTAGAATCCACAAACCGACAAAAGTAAAATTGTATCATTTAAAGGTAATTTGTTAAAAATACAGAAATTCTTGTAGGAACTGGAGAAACTATTTAAAGCCTATAAAATGGACATGACTTTCCCTCTGAATTTTCATCTCCTCCATTCCTTTCACTCTCTTCCATCTTTAATCTATTCTGTCTTCCCTGAAACTCCTAAAACACCACACCTCTTGCTGGAATGAATTTCCCTTCTGTATAGAAGAGGTCAAACCTCAAATACCCTTTAAAATTCAGCCCTCAGAAACTCCAGGAATCTTTAAAAAAGCTGAATATTCTCCTTAGTAAAAGAACTCTCTGAACTCATAGAAGATCCCCCAAAATTGTTTAAAGGATTTAAAATTTTAATTAGTGCTTATGACCCACCTTTACCTGATCTTTACCTTTACTTTGGGAGCTCTGGTAGCATAGTGGCTAAAGCACTTGACTGCTAACCAGAAGGCTGGCGGTTCAAACCCACCAGCCACTCCTCGGAAGGAAG
>NW_006921667.1:5732442-5734772 GCF_000298275.1 Orycteropus afer afer | reverse complement strand
AAAAAAAAAAAAAAAAAAGTTATCAAACATATGACTATCCACAAAAAAAACTCTTACTAGTAAAAGAAACTTTAACTAGCTGCTCCAGGGTGGCCATTATTTATGAAATCATCAATATTACCCTTTTCAGAATGCTAAACTGTTTAGTGACTGGGGTCAAGCTCAAGAGTGGCCATCTAAAGTGTACGAAATAGTTGCCTTCTGACTATAACAACAACAAAAAGAAGTCAAGGAACCAATAAAAATAGTGTTTGTGTCACAACCAGTACTTTAATTACCAAGACTCAGAAAACCTAGATAATGCCTGGGCAACACTTACTTGATCAAAGATTCTAATCGAATCTTGATCAAAAGGAAGGAAATTGTGAAATAAAATGGTCAGTTTTGCTTTATGAAAATACGGACTTCTCATAACCATGATACTAAAGGTCATCTTATTAAATGTTAAAAACTTAGGTGCTGTAAAACTTTAAATATATAATTTTTAAAGCTTACAATTATGCCTTCATGTTTGGCCTTAGTTGTTGGTGCAAAAATTAAAGTAACAGTCCTATTAACTGGACTTCCCTGTAGGTTTACAGATATTATTCTACCACAGCATTACACTTCAGGATAGATCCTGAAAAGTTCTTTTTGATAATGATGCCGTTCTTCTTCAATTTGTTATTTCTGGCATAGTAGAACATATGACTGACTGAAAATGGCCAATAACAGTCCATTTCAGTTTACTAATGCATAGGATACTGATCTTTATGTGTTCCATTTCCTTTCTGACAACTTCCAATTTCCCTAAATTCATACTTCCTATGTTCCATGTTTTGATTATTAATGGATATTACAGCATCCCCCTCATTTCAAGTTGTGCCACATCAGCAAATGACGATCCTGAAAGCTTTACTCCATCCATGTCATTAAAGTCAACTGCACTAAGAGGAGGCATGTGGTGGTTATGTTTTTGTGTCAACCTGGCTGGGCCTGGTTGAGTGGCTGGGCACCTGGTGGTAGTTATTCCTCATGATGAGACTAACAATCAACTCCATGGCTGGATCTCCCATAAGCAGCTGAGTAGCTGCTTTGGGTATGTGGTCTGCTTCCTGTATATAAGCAGCAGCTTTGGGAAGGTCTCTAGCTTATGGCACGCTTGGACTCAGCATGTGGCCATGTCATTGTTCAGCAGCCTGCCATGCTCTGCCAACCTTGGGACTTACAACGGACTTAAATTAATGGCCTGCCGTGTGGTTTGGGAACATCAGGACTGTACCTTTTTACTTGTCAACCTTGGGTTTGTCAGCCTCAGCAGCCAGCAGCTGAGTGAAGAAATGCCTCTAGTTCCGGTAGGCTAGGAGCAGGAGGCAGAGCTGGACTCCAAGGTTGAGGGGCTTTCACCCAGCCCCTAGAGCCTGGCACTTTGAACTTGGACTAAGAGCCTCCCAACTGTAAGAAAATAAACTCCTGTTTGTTAAAGCCATCCCATTGGTGGTATATTCTTGCCAGAGCAGGACTAGGTAACCAGAACAGTGACCCTATGCACAGCAGAAGAAAACACTGCCCAGCACTGTGCCAGCCTCACAGTCCTTGCTTTACCTGATCCCAACATCACAGCCACTGTGTCAATCCATCTCGTTGAGGGCCTTCCCCTTCTTTGTTGACCCTCCACTTTACCAAGCATGATATCCTTCTCCAAGGAATGATTCCTCCTGACAACATGACCAAAATAGGTGAGACAAATAGGTGGTCATTCTCTCTTCCAAGGACCATTCCAGCTGTACTTCTTTCAGGGCAGATATGTTAGTCCTTTTAGCAGACCTTGGTACTCTTAGTGTTTGTCTCTAACACCACAACTCAAAAGCATCAACTCTTCTTCACACTTCCTTATTCATTTGTCCAGCTCTCATATGCATAAGAGGCAACTGAAAATACCATGCCTTGGGTTAGGCTAACACTTTAGTCTTCAAGGAGACATCTTTGATCATCAACACTTGAAAGAAATCTTTTGCAGCACATCTGCACAATGTAATACGTCATCTGATGTCTGATAGCTGATTCCATTGGTGATGATTGTAGAAATAAGTAATATAAAGTCCTTGACAGTTCCAAACTTTTCTCCATCCATCGTGAAGCTGTTTATTGGACCAGTTGTGAAGATTTTTGTTTTCTTTATACTGAGGTGTAATCCATACTGTAGATTGTAGTCTTTAATCTTCATCAGTAAGTGCTTCAAATCATCCTCACTTTCAGCAAGCAAAGTTCTGTCATCTGCATATCTCAGGTTGTTAATAAATCTTCCTCCAATCCTGATGCCACGTTCCTCTTAATATAGTCCAGCTTTT
>NW_006921667.1:5716808-5732222 GCF_000298275.1 Orycteropus afer afer | reverse complement strand
CATCTTTCTGGTATTCTTTGCTTTCAGCTAAGATCCATCTGACATCAATAATGATATTTCTTGTTCCACATCCTTTTTTGAATCCAGATTGCATTTCTGGAAGTTCTCTGTCAATATACTGCTGCAACTGTTTTTGAATTATCTTCAGTAAGATTTTACTTGCAAGGGATATTGATATTGTTCATAATTTCCACATTTTGTGGGATCGCCTTTCTTCGCAATGGGTACAAATATGGATCTCTTCCAGTCAGTTGGCCAGGTAATGGTCTTCCAAATTTCTTGGCATAGCCGAGTGAGTGCCTCCACCACGGCATCCGTTTGTTGAAACATCTTAATGGGTATTCTGTCAATTCCTGGAGCCTTGTTCACCACCAATTCTGTCAGTGCAGCCTCAACCTCCTCCTTCAATACCATTGGTTCTTGATCATATGCCACCCCTGAAATAGATGAACATTGTCCAATTCTTTTTGGTACAGTGAGTCTGTGTACTAATCTTCTTTTAATGTTTCCTGCATCATTCAAAATTTTGCCCACAGAATCTTTCATTATTGCAACTCAAGGCTTAAATTTTTTCTTCAGGTCTTTCACCTTAAGAAATGCTGAGTGTGTTCTTCCCTTTTGGTTTTCTAACTCCAGGTCTTTGCATGTTTCATTATAATAATTGGCTTTGTCCTCTCAAGCTGCTCTTTGAAATCTTCTGTTCAGCTATTTTACCTTGTCATTCCTTCCATTTGCTTTACCGTCTCTCCATTCAAGGGTAAGTTTTAGAGTCTCTTCTGATATCCATTTTGTCCTGTTCTTCCTTTCTCATCTTTTTAATGACCTTTTGATTTCTTCATGGATGATGTTCTTGATGTCATCCCACAATTCCTCTGGTTTTCAGTCACTGGTGTTAAATCCATCAAATCTATTCTTTAGATTGTCTCTAAATTCAGGAGGTCATATTTTGGCTCTTGTGGACTTGTTTTAATTGTCTTCAACTTGAACGTGCATATGAGCAGTTGACGGTCAATTCCACAATCAGCTCCTGGCCTTGTTTCAGCTGCAGATACTGAACTTCCCCATCACCTCTTGCCAAAGATGTAGTCAACCTGATTCCTGTGTAAAGGCATTTGCAATGAGTAAATTGCTGGTCTTGCTAAAATCTATCACATGATCTCCAATGTTATTTCTGTCACCTAGGCCATATTTTCCAACTACTGGTGACTCTTCTTTGTTTCCAACTTTTGCATTCCAGTCATCAGTGATACTCAGTACATCTTGATAGCATGTTCTGTCAATTTCAACTGCAGAAGTTAGTAGAAATCTTCAATTTCCTCATCTTTGGCTTTGTTGGTTAGTGCATACATTTGAGTAACAGTAGTATTCAATGGTCTTCCTTATAGGTATATGGATATTATCCTATCACTGACAGCACTGTACTTCAGGACAGATCTTAAAACAGTCTTTGTGACAATGAATGCCACATGATTCCTCTTCAATTTGTCATTCTCAGCACAGTAGATCATATGGTTGTCTGATTCAAAATGGCCAAAACCAGTCCATTTCAGCTCACTAACGACTAGGTGTGGTGTAGTAAATTACTTAGTGTGGCTTTTCTACCCATAAGTCTTTGTAAACTCCAAGGTGGGGTTTTTTATGAGCAACTGAGGAGCTCTTGATTGCTGAAGTTGTCCACCTGGAGTATTTCTGGTGGGAGTGGCACAAAACAATGTTCTGGGAGGTGCCCACTCTCTCTCAGGTGCTTAGAGTTCTGATGCTATGATTGGCTAGTTTGACCACCCTTTCGGGCTCAAAAGGAGGCCTCCTAGAGGCAGAAATCTCTCTCTCACTGCTGGTTGAGGAAGACGTGCTGCCGAAAGAGACACGCGCCCCTGAAAGAGACACGTGCTGCTGGGAAAGAGATGCAAGAGACACGCATTGCTGAGTGAGACACTGAGGGACCAGCACTGCTGGGAAAGAGACTGTGAGAGACTGTTGGCTGAGGGACGGTGGGCTGGGAAAGAGACTGAGCATTTTCCCTGAACTTGAATTGTAGCCTGTGGTGCTTCCCTAATAAACCCCATAATCTGTGAGCTTTATGTGGCCACTACAGCGAATTATCGAACCCAGAGGAGAGGTGGTGGGTGCTTTGGGAGGAACGGTTGGTGTAAGGGCTGGAGGGAGGCAGCATGGCTGGCCTTGTAGGAATAGGCCTTGCGCTATTGATGGTAATCCTGTCTTCCTCTTGTGGGATTAGAGGAGGTCAGAACATGTGGCCTCCTTGCCGTTTTAGCACTAGGGTATCGATCTTATACATTCCATTTCATTTTTGACAACTCTCAGTTTTCCTAGATTCATACTTCCTACATTCCATGTTCCAGTTATTAATGGATATTTGCAGCTGTTCTACTCCTTTTTGAGTTGTGCCACATCACCCAGTAGAGGTCCCAAAAGCTTTATCCCATCCGTATCATTAGGTTGTCTCTACTCTGGGAGTCAGCTCTTCCCCAGTCCCTTCTGACCTGATGGGCTCATCTTCTGGCACCATATCAGACAATGTTTCAGGGCTATTCATAAAGTTTTTCAGCAATATATCATACAGTGTTTCACTACTGTTCATAAGATTTTAATCAGTCAAATATTTGAGAGGTGGATGGCCACCTTCTTCTCCCTAGTCTGTCTTAGTCTGGAAGTACTGCTGAAACCTGTCCACCACGGGTAACCCTGCTGGCATTTTGTAACACTGGTGGCACAGCCTCCAGCCTCAGAGCAACACGCAAGCCATCACAATATGACAAACCGTGGTGTAGTAAATTACCTGGTATGGCTTTTCTAGCCATAAGTCTTTGTAAACTCCATGGTGGAATTTGCTGTGAGCAAGTGAGGAGCTCCTGATTGTAAATGTTATCCACTGGGGGTATTTCTGTTGGGAGTGGCACAAAGCAATGTTCTGGGAAGTTTGCTCTCTCTCAGGTGCTTAGAATTCTGATGTTATGATTGGATAGTTTGGCCACTCTGCCAGGCTCAAAAGGAGGCCTCTTAGAGGCAGAGGTCTCTCTGACTGCTGACTGAGAAGGACATGCTCCTGAGAGACACACGCTGCTGGGAAAGAGATGCAAGAGACACACATTGCTGAGAGAGACACTGAGAGACATGCACTGTTGGGAGAGAGACTGTGAGAGACTGTTGGCTGAGACTGAGTGTTGTTCCTGAACTTGAATTATAGCCTGGCGTTTCTCTTATTAAATCCCATAATCTGTGAGTTGTGTGTGGCCACTGCAGTGAATTATCGAACCCAGCAGAAAGGTGATGGGTGCTGCGGGAGGAATGGCTGGTGTCAGAGTTGATGAAAGGGCTGGAGGGAGGCAGCATGTCTGGCCTTGCAGGATTAGGCCTTGGGCTATTGATGTCATGTGATTCTGTCTTCCTCTTGTGTGGTTAGAGGAGGTCAGAAGATGTGAATTCCCTGCGACTTTGGCACAAACTGACAAAGAAGTTCGTCTTCATTAGTTGTTCCAAACCACTCTGCTCACTTCCCCATCTCTCCAGGGCCCGGCGTTAAATAAAACTGCCCCAGAAGCCCTGAGCGACACGCCCACCTACCTCTCCGGGGCCCGGCCTTAGAATAAAGCCACCCCAGAAGGCCCCGAGTTGCACGCCTGCCTACTTCTCTGGGGCCTGGCCTCAGAAAAAAAGTACAAGCAGCACAGCTTTCAGTATCACAGCAACACACAGGTCATCAAAGTATGATAAGCTGACAGACAAGTGGTGGGAAGAAATTAAAGTCACCACAGTATGGTAAACTGACAGATGAGTGGTGGGTAAAAATGCAAGATTCTTTTTACCATCTTCTGCAGTCTGAAATGATCAAACATGCAATCAAGATGCCTTGATAATGACTGGTTTTTGGAATGTGAAAGCTGGAAACAAAGACAACACATCAGTAATTGAAAACTATGGCCTTAGTGATAGAAATGATGTCTAAGATTGCATGACAGAATTTTAGAAGACCTATGACTTATTTATTGCAAACACTGTTTTTAATAACACAAACAGCAACATGAATCTTGCCAGGTGAAATATACAGGAATCAAACTGAGTACATTTGTGGGATGAGACAATGGAGAAGTTCAGTATAATCAGTCAGAACATGGCCACAGGCCATCTGTGGAACAGATCAATTGCTCAAATGTAAGGTTATGCTGAAGCTGAAGAAAATTCAAACTAGTTCATGAGAGCCAAAATACAACTCTGACTATATCCCACCTGAATTCAGAGACCATCTCAAGAATATATTTGATGCACTTAACACCAATGATAGGAGACCAGACAAGTTGTGGGAAGACATCAAGGACGACCAGGAAAGAAAAGATCAAAATGGATGTAAGAAGGGACTCTGAAACCTGCTCTTGAATGGAGAGTAGCTAAAGCAAATGGTATAAATGATGACTTAGAAAAGCTGAAGAGCTCAAGAAGACAGAGTAAAATAGTGTAATGAAATGTGCAAAGACCTATAGTTAGGAAATCAAAAAGGAGAAACACAATTGGCATTTCTCAAAGTGAAAGAACTGAAGAAAAATCCAAGCTCTGAGTTGCAATACTGACAGATTTTATTGGCAAATTGTCATTTGAACAGAACAAGGGGATGGTGCATGGTTTAAAATCAGGAAGGATAATCAGGGTTTTATCCTTTCATCACACTAATTTAATCTGTATGCTGAGCAAATAATCTGAGAAGCTGGATTATATGAAGAAGAAAATGACATCAGGATTGGAGGAAGATTCATTAACAACCTGTGATACACAGATGACACAACTCTGCTTGCTGAAAGTGAGGGTGACTTGAAGTACTTACTGATGAAGACTGAAGACTATAGTCTGCATATGGATTACACCTCAATATAAAGAAAACAAAAATCCTCACAACTGGATCAATAAGCAGCATTATGATAAATGGAGAAAAGACTGAAGTTGTCAAAGACTTCGTATTACTTGGTTCTACAATCAATACCAATGGAAGCAGCAGTCAAGATATCAGACCACGTATTGTTTTGGGCAATCCACTGCAAAAGACATTCCTTGGAAGGCAGGTTGGGCAATCTACTCCCGTGGTGATACTGCCTCAGAAACACAAGGAGAGGTTGCTATGTCGGGTCAGCCTTGACAGCAGTGAGTTTGGTGGGTTTTTTTCCTTTCTAAGACCAAAGATGGCTCCTTGAAGACTAAGGTGTGCCTAAAGCAAGCCATGGTATTTTCAATCGCCTCTTATGCATGTGAGAGGTGGACAATGAATAAGGAAGATGTAAGAAGAGTTTATGGTTTTGAGTTGTGGAATTGGCAAAGAATACTTTAAGTACCATGGACTGATAAAAAAAAACCTAACAAATCTGTCCTGAAAGAAGTGCAGCTGCAATGCTCCTTGAAAGCGAGAATGGCCAGACTTCATCTCACCTACTTTGGTCATGTTGTCAGAAGGGATCATTCTCTGGAGAAGGCCCTCAAACAAGATGGATTGACACAGTGGCTGTTATAGCTTGCTCAGGTATAGCAAGGATCATGGGGCTGGCACAGGACTGGGCAGTATTTCGTTCTGTTGTACATAGGGTCGCTAAGGGTTGGAGATGACTTGATGGCACTTAACAATGACAACACTGGCTAATTATTGAATGAAGCAGGAAGCATCAAAAGACAGTGGAAGGGATGGAGTTACTCCATCAAAAAGAACTGGCTGACACTCACCCATTTCAGACCGTAGCATAGCATGTGACCAAGAATGATGGTAATGCAGGAAGAAGTTCAAGCTGCACTGAAGGCATTGGTAAAAAAAAATAAGCCTATCAGAACTGGCAGAATACACATTGCTGTTTCAACAAATAGATGCACACTGGAAGCACTCATTCACTTATGTCAAGAAATTTGGAAAACAGCTACCTGGCCAACCAACTGGAAAAGATCCATATATGTGGTCATTCCAAAGAAAGATGATCAAACAGAATGTGGAAACTATAACAACATCATTAATATCACATGCAAGTAAAATTCTGCTGAAAATCAAAAAATGGTTGCAGCAGTGTATCAACAGGTCTGCCAGAAATTTAAGCTGGATTCAGAAGATGTGGAACGAAGGATATCACTGCTGATGTCAGATGGATCTTGGCTGAAAGCAGGGAATAACAGAGATGTTTACTTGTGTTTTGTTGTCTACACAAAGGCATTCAACTGTGTGGATCATAACAAATTATGAATAACACTGTGAAGAATGGAAATTCCAGAACACTTAATTGTGCTAAGGAGGAACCTGTACAAAGACCAAGAGGCAGTTATTCAAACAGAACAAGGGGATATTGCATGGTTTTAAACAGCAAGGGAGTGGATCAGAGTTGTATCTTTTCACCAACCTTATTCGGTCTGTATGCTGACCAAATAATTGGAGAAGCTGGACTACATGAAGCCAGACTATATGGACTACTTCCTCTACTGAAGGAAGACTCATTAACAACCTGTGATATGCAGATGACACAATCTTGCTTGCTGAAAGTGAAGAGGACTTGAAGTACTTACTGATGAAGACCCAAGACTACAGCCTTCAGTACGGATTATACCTCAATATAAAGAAAACAAAATCCTCACAAATGGACCAGTAAGCAACATTATGATTAAAGGAACAAAGATTGACACTGTCAAGAATTTCACATTACTTAGATCCACAATCAGTACTCAGGGAAGCAGCAGTCAAGATACCAAATGTACCGCATTGGACGTATCTGCTGCCAAAGACGTCTTTAATGTGTTAAAAAGCAAAATGTCACTTTGAGGACTAAGGTACATCAGGCCCAAGTGATGGTATTTTCAATTGTGTCATATGCATGTGAAAGCTGGCTAATGAATAAGAAAGACCAAAGAAGAACTGATTCACTTGAGTTATGGTATTGGTAAAGAAATGGAGTGCCAGAAGAATGAACAAATCTGTCTTGGAAGAAGTATAGCCAGAATGCTCCTCAGAAGCAAGGATGGTGAGGCTTGACCTCTTGCACTTTGTTCATGTTGTAAGGAGGGACCAGTCCCTGGGAATGGACATCATATTTGGTAAAGAAGAGAGTCAGCAAAAAAGAAGACCCTCAATGAGATGGATTGACACAGTGGCTGCAGCAATGAGCTCAAGCACAGCAACAACTGTGAGGATGGTGCAGGCCCAGGCAATTTCATATTGTTGTATGTGTGGTTGCTGTAAGTCGAAAATGACTTCATGGAAACTAACAACAACATAGTTATGCCTTGAACTATGACCTTTAAAACAGCTTATCTGGCTTCATAATTTTATCTAGATGATCAGGCTCACTAAAACACTTGAAACTTATTCTTTCAGACCATAATAAAAGACTAAAAAAACATGTCCTGTATTCAAGACTCCAGAGGTCTTATAATCATGGTTCACTGATCTTTACAATTATCTTAAGCAAGGCTTCTATTTAAATTTTGATAATGTTTGAACATACAGTGCTTTTTTTAAATAAGATTTATGTATTCTGACATAATGCATTAATCAATCAAAAATGTTTTTCAAAGTTCCTGATAAAGTTGTATATATAGCACTTTAAAAATCTTAATGAAAACACTGATTCACTTTATGATGACATGTTGCCCAATGAAATTATCTATTAAACTTACATAGCAATCTGGTAAGGGTGTTCTGACTACTTATTTTTAACACCATAAAGAGAATATTGCTAGAATTATGGATGTTATATGTGCTTCTGCTAAGGCTTTAAAAGGAAATAATGAAGAGGTAACTGGACAGCAGAGGAAGGGATAAGAATTTTATAAAATGACAAAGAACTTGTGTGAACTCTGTTCAAATGTTTGGCAGAAGGTTAAGCTTGAAAGTGATGAACTTATATATTTGGCTGAGGAGATTTCTCCTTGGAGTCTTGAAAGGGCAGTATGGTTTCTCCTTGCTGCTTACAGCAAAATGCAGGAGAAAAGATTTGAATGAAAAATGAACTGCAAAAGGAAACCAAAACTTAAAAGATTTTAAAAATTCTTTTGTACAAACTAAGGAAACATGTCCTTTAACTTTCACAAGGGCTTGGATACACAGTATTTTGTTAAAGTGATTACGCCTGTGATTGATGCCCAGAGTGGGTCACTGGCCACATGGTCTCAGAGAACAGAAGATTATTTTCAACGCTTGAGAGGTAATGAAATTTGCTCTGCTGGGTTGTAGACTTGCTGATACTCATGATTTCTCCCATTTGGAACTAGAATATCTCTGTGCCTATTCTACCATTATACTTTGGAAGCAGATAACTTGTAATCTAGGTTTCACAAGTCCACTGATGGAAAGGAATTTTGCCCCATGATGGATTATGGCCAAAGTTTCAATCCATACTTTATTCAGATGATTCAGAAGATGACATTTTAGACTTAGAGATGATATATAAGACTTCTGAGATAATGTGATAGAATGAATGTGTTTTGCAAAATAGGAATGGTAAGAATTTTGGTGGGCCAAAGGGTGGAACATAATGGTATAAACTGTTCCCAAACAAATGTGTTGGAATACAACCTTTATTACAGATGTGGCTTTAATCCTATTTGGAGCAGGATTTTCTTTATTACGTTAATGAGGTCCTACCAGTATAGAGTGTGTCCTAAACCTCATCACTGCAGAGTGATGTAAGGAGCAATACAGGAAGAGAAGCAGGCAAGAAAGCAAATACAAGGAAGATGACAAAGGCAGATAAGTCTGCAAGCCCAGGAACCCAAAGAATTGCTGACACCTAGAAGCAGAAATGGGAGCTCTGGTAGCATAGAGCCTAAGGCACTTGACTGCTAACCAGAAGGCTAGTGGTTCAAACCCACCAGCCACTCCTCAGAAGGAAGATTGGGCAATCTACTTATGTAGTGATACTGCCCCAGCAACCCAATGAGGGGTCGCTATGAGTCAGGGCCGACTCGACAGCACATAACAACAGAAACAGAAATAGAAAAGACCTCTCCCTACAGCCAACACCCTAAACTAGGATTTACAGCCTCCTGTGAGAAAATAAATTTCTTTCTTTAAAACCATCCACTTGTGGTATTTCATAGTAGCATCAGGAAACTAAAAACTTGTGATGCAGATATCCTATAGCACAGGGCTAGATGGACAGAAATATCTACTCACTGTGCATAAAGATGACAAACTAGCATTAGCTCTTTGGTGTCAACTATAGACATTTGCAAGTTAACATCACATCTTCCCTCAGTACTCTACACAACGCATGTTAAAGAAAACTCTACTGGGATCCTGGTTTGGCCCTGCATTTAAGGTTTTACTCTAAATCAACCACCACTGCTAAACAGTCTCAAGGCAAAGAGAGACAACACAAAGAAGCGTTTCCTTTCCCACAGAAGCACTGGCAGGTTCCTTACCTCCGCAGGCAGTCTGTAAGTGTGGTGGTACCTGACGCATGGCTTTCCCCATTCACCATGCTGCCCTCACTCCCTGGGCTCAGGGGCCAGAAGGGGGTGGAAGAGCCAGGCAGATCCAAACTGATGTCCCAGAATGGGTCTATGGTTGTGGAGACCCCACTAGAAGCAAAAGGAGATAAGAATATATATGAAAATGGACAGTCTACTTAAGGTTCCACAGAAGATACCACCTATTGGGGTGCTGTTAAATATTCCTCTGCTACTCTGCCTCTTTGTTCAAATGCAGCCTGAGTCAGGTCCTAGGTGGACTGTACTGGTTAAGCAGGAATGCTCTCACTAAGCTTGTCCCTGACTCTTGGGTGGAGTTGTGGGAAGGGGAAACATGTGCAAATCACTGAGGACAGGGCCTCTCCTAACACAATGGCCTTCAAACATGGAAGGCCTTTACAACCACTTAGATTTTCTGAAAAGTGAAAATTCCCAAGGTCTATGTCCAGAGGCTCTGAATCAATGGTGCATCCATGTTGACCAACTGTACTTTGTACTCTAACAAAGCTAACTCCCTCCTAGCAATCCATTTATACATATATATAAACAGGAACTTTACTATAGATATTTAATACAAGTGTAGCTCAGAGACCATCTCCAACTACTGGAGTTCAGTTGTTTAGGGCTAATGAGGTGGCTGTTCAAAATAGTGGTCTAAACTGTGTAGGGCAATGACCCCAACAAAATATGCAACATAGCAGAAAAAGCTCTGCTACACTTACATGCAAAACCTTCTTGTCAGCTTGTTCACCTGACAAAACTGAAAGCAGAAATCCATAGTGGCTTCCAAAGCAATTTTAATGGATCATGACCAGAGGTTTTTTTTTTTTTTAAATGAAACTGAATAAAAACTGTCACAGTGCTGAGGTTAAAGCATAAATCAACAAACATTCCTTCTGCCTCTTGGAGCTCTGACTCTATCTGCAAGGACAGAGACTATACTTTTAAAGAACAACAAACACGACCACAGAAAAAGTAGAAAAAAAAATCTTAGAGAAATTTCATCACCCAAGATCTGGCTTTGCCTCTCTCTAGAGACAGCACCAAGTCCCAAAGACTTTTCAAAGAGGAGGGAAGGAGGAAGATGCAAATGTAGAGGAATATGTGGTATAGTAACGTAGCCTGCTTAAAACCAAGACAATGTTCAAAATAACTTTTTTAATGTTAAAAAAATGTCATACATGAAGGCAAAAAACTTTGAAGAACCATCTGTGCAGACAAAATTAATATGGACTCAGGCTTTAAGAAATTCACTTATTTTTAAAACTTTTCCTTATGATTATAAACTCTATCAGGAAAATCTTTTTATTAAGTCTACTTTATTTCAAAAGGCCAAAAATACTTCCAAAAATTAGTAACATTTTCGTATTAATAACAGAAAAAATTAGGACTCACATGCTCTCCTGTTAATAGAGGCAAGGTCCTGCATTCTCTAAGGCTAGTCAACAATACCAAACATGAGGTATGTTGAAAAGCTTGAATCTCTGTTCTAGTCCTTGAAGGCAGCTCTTTTATTTGGTTCCTGGTGTCAAAGACTATAAGGAAAGCAGAGAAATGTAGGAGGAAGCTTAAAAGAAAACAACGCTAGCCATGGACAATAAGAAAAAAGCCTCACCACAGCTGCCTGATGTGCTGCCCTAAGCCCACAGGCCTCCCAAAAGGGACACTTTTCAGCACTCAGGTGATCCATGCACTTCTCTTGTGTCTCTTCTGTCAGAGCTGTGAAAGAATACTTTGAAAACTTCTCAGAATAGTGATTTTCTTATTGCTGGAAGATATACTGTGATGTTCAATAAAGCGACATCCATAGTGACATTAGTCACACAGACAAGACCAAAAACCCAGTATGTGGCCCTGGATGGCCCAGACTACATGTTCTCTGGTGTTTCAGAGGAACACCCAGTACCTTCACAGCTGAAAGCATACACTTACTGGCAGACCTGGCAGGTGACGTCTGACTGTAGCCCACCCGTAAAAATCTGGTCGATGATGCAGTTGCAGTGGTTGGGGTTATTGGCCTTCTTCCCATTATCATCACCTAGGGTAGAGGACAACAAATGACTGTAGAGTCCATAAGACACTGTAGCTTTGTGGCACAAGTCAGAGAGGAAGCTTACTCAGCAGAGTCATAATAAAAGAAGTGGGGATAACACTTTAATAGGATATTTAATATCTGCCATTTAAACACAGAAACTTGTGGGGGCAGGGGACCAGCCAGTTTATTGTAATTTGATGAGAAACCATAGTATCTGGATTTTCAACTTCCTTCTTAAGAAAGAGCACCTTAACTTCTATCTTAACACCAAAATGCATGTAACACCCAATAACAGGGCAGATTATTGATTTCCTTTTTCATATGCAGAATAATTAATGTTTCCAGTAAAGTAGCCCAACAAATTTTAGGTCCAATCCTCCTGGGGAAGCTGTCATCTCTCTCTCTCCCTGCACTAGATACAGTGGTGGTTTAATACTGGGCATCCTGACTTCAGCAAGCAGTACTGTAGAGCTCCAATTCAGTCTTTACCTAAGAATCTCTTTTGCTCTGAATCAGTTCCTACAATTCTTGAACTTTAGGAGAACAGCTTATGTTTTCAAGTCAGTTATATGTAGATAAGTACCATCCCATTCTATCTAGTCCAACACAAGTTTTATTTAGATATGTGTTTTGATATATGAATATAAAACTTAAGTAGCAGAATATAAGAAATACGTATTTGTAATATACAATGTATTACATAATATACCAGAACCTGTGTGGCCCAAGCAGTTTGCTGTTGGCTGCTAACCTAAAGGCTAGCAGTTCCAACCCACCAAGCAGCTCCATGGAAGAAAAGCCTGGTGATCTGCTTCCATAAACATTACAGCCAAGAAAATCCAATTGAGCAGTTAGGTCTATTCTGTTCCACATGAGGTTGCCATGAGTCAGGGACCAATTCAAGGGCAGCTAACAACGTAATGTAAAATGTATTTTATATATATATATATGGTCGCTATGAGTCGGGGCCAACTTGACGGCAAACAACAACAACAACAATATATATATATATATATATATATATATATATATATATATGTATTTTTTTTTCCCCTATAGAACTTTGATTCAACTAGAGAATGGGGCTAGTGCATGTGGCTCTATCTATGTATCTAAAACTAATAAAAAAAAAGTTAAATTGTTACTGAAGAATAAAGGATGGGCATTAGGTCTTCTGATAGCTGCTTACATTATTTACACTTAGGGAGATAGTACTACTCAGAAGGATCTCAATTTCATGGGACAAAATGTTTAGAATATGGGAAAATAAATACTGGAAGACCCAAAGGAAAATAAACTGAATGATGCCCTGAAGGTCACAATCACATAGACAACACATAACCAAGTGCATCCTGGGCTCAGCTACATGACCATCCCATACACTGATAAGCTAGCAATCTCAGTGCAGGACCATGATGGCCAGGTTTGTAAGTAGAAGAACCTCACACTTCTTTTCAGGCCTTTCAAATGGAATTATGTCAGAAGTAGATCACAGTAGTCTCATCATTTTTTGTTATATGAACATTTTAACAGCTATATGTTTTAAAAATACTGATTTTTAAATAGAGTTCTGAAAGTTACAGAAGGCTTTCAATTATTCTCAAGGGCTTGAAGTAGTAGTTTAAAAAACTGTATTGTTTCACAGTACTCTTTTCTGCTTGGATGTTATATTTCATAGTAAGAAACCAAACCTACCTAAGCTATTAAGCAAGTTTTATTCTATACCTATGGCAAATACCCTGTATACGGCTCATGTAGATAAAAGAGTTAAGTACAAAAAAAGCAGAGTCCAATGCCACCACAGTTATCAAAACAAGCCACCATATTTCAAGTTTAAGTTGCTTCTGATATATAACTAAATATGCCACAGACCATTTGTGAAGCAGCCCAGTACTCTGAACAGAAACTGACCTGGAGATTGTAATAGCCAGCTATGTTAAGGCTATTCCATAAATATGACTTGGCTCTTTAAAAGACATCAATTTAAGAGAAAATTAGCAAAATAAAATACAACTGGTCACCCACAAGCTCCTTGGTGCCCAGTGTGCGTACCACCACTGTATCCTGTCCATGGGGAAAAGGTTAGTCCAGCACCCTGAGGGGTAGTAGGGGAATGGGCTTGGCAGAAGGCTCCCACCTTTGCAGTGCCTGTGGAGGACATCCAGTGCCGCGATGAGGAATTCGTGGGCATCTTGCTGCTCATACCCTGCCAGGTGCCGGGCATGTGTCCACACCAGGTGCAGAAGTTTGTATGGGATGTGGGGAGACCGGTGTCCAGAGTAAAACTGCTCCAAGAGAGAGGGAGAGAGACAGAGAGAGAGAGAGAGACAAGGAAAAACACTTGTCATCAATCAAGGTTACACTATGAACACAAGCACACACAATAGATAAAAAAGGATATATACACACATATATCACAAACATATGTATATTTATGTGCATGTATATAAGTTTTTTTTTAAAGCTGCCTAGAATTTCGCTATGAGTCAGGCCCAACTCGATGGCACATAACAACAACAGTATAGTTAAAGCATTGGGCTGCTAATCAAAAGGTCAGTGGTTTGAACCGCCAGCCACTCTGCAGGATAAAGATGAGGCAGTCTGCTTCCATAAAGATTTACAGCCTTAGAAATCTACGGGACAGTTCTACTCTGCCTATGGGTTCACTACAAATCAGAATCGACTCAATGACCATGGATCTTGGTAACTTTGATAAAAATGATTCAATTACTACCTCCCCCATCCCCACAAACTATTTTTTATTTCCACTCACTGGACTTTTTGAGTCTACATATGGCTTCTACCTTCCCACCACCTAGTTTTCAATAGGTAAATCTAAATGATGAGTTACGACTTGCTAAACACCTAAGGCATTTGACTGCTATCCAGAAGGCCAGCAGCTCAAACCCACCAGCCACTCCTCGGAGGAAAGACTAGGCAATCTACTTTGGCAGAGATACCACCTTGGAAACCCAAGGAGGGGTTGCTATGAGTAGGAATCGACTTGACATCAATGAGTTTGGTTTGGTTTTGATTTTTTAATGTGAGATCAAATGCAAATAAAAATGACTTGCCCAACATTAGCTTATTCAAAGCATTAGCTAAACCAACTCAGGCACATGTCTGCCAACACTTAACACTTGAGTCACATCTGCAGGAGCATAACTCAAAGCACTGCTATGATCATACATGATTTAAGGAGCATGAGCATCACAATCTCCTTGCTGCAAGACTAACTGCAGTTGGTTCCAGGGCCTGCCAGCCAACTCAATGAAGCAAATACTCCATCAAGTCCGTTACGACACCAGCCTAGCAGCAAACCTTACATGCCAGAGCTCCAGCACTAGGTAGGTAAGAATCCAGAAGGCTCCTTCCTGGCTGCTCAGGTATGGAAACAGGAACATGTACCATTGTTTAATGTAAGTATTTTAGATTTCAGGTAACATTTTAAGTTCCTTAGAATGGATTACCTACCATGTATCTTACCTATGAACACATTTATAATTCTAAATTATAAATTCCAAAAATAATCATGGAAACAAAATGACATGGTAACAAATAGACTATTATAAATTGATAATAATGAAATTAACTTTGTTTCAAGTTCAAAAAGGGCTTCCATTACACTCAAAATACTCATCCACTTCCTATTACATGGCACTTTTTTAGAAGAAAGCAGAATGAGGTGAGCAAGAAATACCGTATTCTTAAGCAGGCTTAGGATTATACTCACTAGCACTGAGGTGAGAAAAGGTAAGGGGGGAGAACAGTTCTAAGGAAAAGAGACACTAATATGATTTTCTTATAGAGAGAAGAATTAATAGCTACTGTTGACAGGTAACAGAAAAGGAAATCAGAGGCGGGGCAAGATGGCGGACTAGGCAGAAGGATTGCACAGACCCTCTTCAACAAAGAAAAGGGAAACCAATTAACAC
>NW_006921667.1:5692921-5709198 GCF_000298275.1 Orycteropus afer afer | reverse complement strand
TGGACAACTAGAAACTGAAATTAAAAATAGTATCTTACAATAGGTTCAAAATCATGAAATACTTAGCGACAAATATAACAAAACATGTGCAAGCTTTGCATACAGAAAACCATAAAACACTGATGAGAGAAATTTAAGACCTAAATAAATGGAGAGAGATACTGGAGACAAATACTTTTGTCCACACAAAAACCTGTAAATGAATTTTTTCAGTAATTTTATTCATTATCACTAAAGTGTGGAAACAACCAAATGGGGAATAGATAACTAAGCCATACTAACTACACACAATGGAATGCCATGCAGAGCACAAAGCAGCAAATTACCAACACAGGCAACAAGGATGAACACCAAATGCCAGACTGGAAAAAGCTAAAAACTGTGTAATTCCTTCATGTGGCATTTGGAAAAGGAAACTATAGGGACAGAAGACAGATGCATGATTGGCGCAAAGGAAACTATAGGGGCAGAAGACAGATGCATGATTGGAGCAGGTCGGGCAAGAAGAGGTTGGCTTCAGAGGACATAAGGAAATTTTAGGGGTGATAGAACTGTTCTGTAGCTTGATGGTGGTGGTAGTGATACAACTGTATGCATCTATCAAAACTTAACTATATACTAGAAGGTGAATTTTACTGTATATAAATTATATCTTAATAAATATGAGTTTAAAAACAATCTAATAGAGGTGAATTTAGCCCAGTTAAAAGTAATAAAATCCATGAATATAAGAGACATAACTCCCATAGATTTCTCCCCTGAACATCCTCTTCTTCCCACAAACTTCTTTAGGCATGCTCAATGTTACAACCCAGTAGTCATATGTCTTAGGTACTCAAGACACATGTTGAGCTAAACCAGGGCTCAGCAGACACATTCTGAAAAAGATCAGACAGCAAATATTTTTGGCTTTGCAGATCATAAGGGCTCTGTCCCAATCACTCAACCACTATTCAACTCCGCTACTACAGTACAAAAGCAACCACTAACCAATACATAAAGGATGGGAGCTCTGGTAGCATAGTGGCTAAGACACTTGCCTGCTAACCAGAAGGCTGGCGGTTCAAACCCACCAGCCACTCCTCGGAAGGAAGGTTGGGCAATCCTACTTCCGTAGTGATACTGCCTCGGAAACCCAAGGAGGGGTCGCTATGAGTCGGGGCCGACTCGACGGCACATAACAACAACAACAACAAAGGATGGGTATGGCTGAGCTCCAAGAAAACTTTATTCACTGAAATAGACCAGGGTGCCATTTGTTGACTCCTATGTCAGACCCAGATGTGTATCTAGAGCCTGTCAGACACTTGCTGGGCAGGTCCCACGAGATTTTAGTTGGGTCCCTGAGTTGCTGCAGATCAGAGAACCTTGTCTGAGGTCAGTGAGCAGGAAGTGCTGAGGCTTTACCCAGAGCATGTCTAACCCCAGACTGGAGCTGTTACACTCTCATGGTTGGTGAGGAGTTATTACCATAGAGAGGCAGGACACAGGTACACTGGGGACAGAACTTGATATTCTGGGCAGGAGGGGACAGGAAGGTGTCCCTTACTAAAGCCGAAATGAAGCACCCTAAGAGAGGTCTGGCCAGAGGAGGGTCCACTCTCTTGGAGAAAGAAGCCAGGAAAGGCAAAGGCATGTCCATATCATTTACCTGACTCAGTAAGGACCTCACTGGAGTCAGGCAGCAGGCAGTGGAGGGAGGACAAAGGGGAGCTGCACAGAATTCAGACAGCAGTGCCAGCCACCAGTCACTTATCTGCATGCAAAGGGTTTTGCATCTTCCTCACAGTCAGTGGTTTGCCCCTACAAACAATGTCCAAAGTCTCCAAAAACCCTAGTAATTCCTTTTGAAAAAATGTGTGTCATCCATAATAAATGCCCATACTAAATATGTACTCACTACATAATTAGTCTTCCTTTACTTTGTTGTTGTTAGTTGCCACGGAGTTGGCCCCTGAGTCATGGTGACCTCATGTACCTATGGGTTTTCACTAGCTCATTTTTTAGTAGATTGGCAGGTCTTTCTTCCTATTCTGTCTTAAGTCTGGAAGCTCCACTGAAACCTGTTCAACATCATGGCAACACGCAAGCCTCCAGTGATAGATGGGTGGTGGCTGCACATGAGGTGCACTGGCCTGGAACTGAACTTGGATCTCCTGCATGGAAGGTAAGAAATCTACCACTGAACTAACAATGTACTCTTTCTTTTACTATAGTTCACCTTATTTTATTTTTCAAAAATGGCAAAAAAAAATAAATGACTGCTGAAAAAAGTCTTCTTGAGAAAGCCAGCAGCTGTACCTCTTGGAAGAGAGAAGACATCTCGCAAACCAGACAAGAACTAGAACTCTGCATCTCGCACTTGTGCCGGTCAGAGAGGAAAAAGTCCCGTAGAAGCGGTGTGTGGGTGAGTGCCTGTACGATGCAGTTCATGAAGCACGTGTTGCCGAGATTGATCAGTCCTCGCAATCCTATGAAGGATTAGGCAGAAAAGGCATGGTTACTTGGACACCAAGTCACATGTACTGCCGAGTCCACGTAATGTTTCACCTGGAGTGCTGTTTACATTTGCATGCTTTTGCTCATCACTTGCTTTTAGTCACTTAGTCAACAAATAAGAAAAGAGCAAGAAGAAATATAGTACTTTTTCTAATATTCTTGCCACTTTTATATGGACTGTATTGAACAATGTTCATCACTATCCCACCCACTCTGCTGCAGCCTTCCTATGCTTTGGGAGAACTACCCAGAAATGTTCTACAGTAACAGCCAGGTCAAAGTGGGGCCTTTCCAAAAACACAAGTAAAAACTTTTCTATTTTTTCTACAATGCATTTTCTCACTTCTTAGAAAACCTGACAACAATTCAAAACTCCTACACTCATCATTCCATCCCTGTAGATCACTGTATCCAGCTTCAACCAGGCCAAAGGCAGCTGAGTCCTGCCAACCCAGCAGACTGTCAGGGACCCAAGGCAGGGCTGTATCATTTCCATCACTCATACCATGTCCCAGTTCATCCCCAGGCCCTGGCAGGGAACAGGTGTTGCAATTCAAGGGCTTAAGGAGAATCTCAGAGTTATGAAACCTACATTTCACATTTAACTTTTAAGCTCCAAGGAAATGAGCCCAACTCAGTTGTTGCTAAGGAAGAATTAACAAACAAAACTGTGAACACGTTCTCTGCCTACCTATGGTGCAATTAGAAGTGATCTTTCTCCTCTTTGGGTTGTGCTTCAGCAGTTCAAGTTCCCGTTTGGTAGGCTCCCAAGTTGAAAACTTCTCCCCAACACCTAAGCAGATGAAACACAGTTCCAGGTGCTGTTACCAAGTAACAAACTTTTATCAGGTATATTCATAAATAAAAGTTGTGAGGATACACTGCTTATCAGATGTATTTCAAAGGGGGAAATCCCTGACATTCAATCTTTTTGAAACTCTAAAAACGCAATGACAGCTGAAAAGAACACTCATAGGGAATTTCTTTTAGAGAACACGCTGTGAATAAGCTATGTTTCCACACAAAGAAGGAAAGCAGAACCTTTAATTAATGCCACTCTAACACTAGTGCCAATATAGTGGTTTTTTCCCACCATCTAGTTCTTGAATAGAGATCACAAAACTAGGAAAATATTCGGCAACTTAAATGAAGGACTCTGCTGTGAATGAGAAATTGAGAAAGAAAATTTTGAGCAAACTAAACTATTAAGTATCATATTCCATCTTAATATATACTCTATTCACTCAGGTCTTGTTCTGCACCATCTAAAATTTTTGCATAGTTCCATAAATTTTAAGGAGACTGCATATTGCTGCCAGATGGAATTATGAAATTTTAGGAGAATTCCATGTTGTTCTGTGGCATGTGTTTCTTAGCCCTGGTCTAGTGTCCGGCACAAATAAATCACATAACTCAGGCTAAATTACAATGTTATTACATTTTTGAGGGGGAGAAGAACAAGTCAAATAGCTTGTTCTTCAGAAGAGACTTGTTAAACATAAATAATTCTGATCACTCAAAGTACTTATTTCTAGTCTTCCTTGCCCAAAAAAGTAGGCTGTTTCCGAAGCAGAACAATCAAGACAAAACCTATTAAACAGACATCAGATTCACAAGTTCTCTTTGTAGACAGACAGTGAACTAGATAGAGTTCTGCCATTGGAGAGATACTCTTAAGTTCACTGGGTAAGCTGTATCTATTACTGTTGTTCTAAACCGGCAGTACGTATTTGCTGGCACTGAAAACTCAAAGAGAAAAAAAAAAAAATCAAAAAAGGGAAACCAAGATAAGTAATAAAGAAAATGTCTGCATAATGTTTTTGTGTATTTCCAACTTTATATGTAACTAACATGCAGAGAACATAACAGCCACTGAGTAATCAGTATGTGCAGTAGCAAATGTTACAGGTGAATTGTGTGTCCTGGAAATAGAGATGTTGAAATCCTAACCCTGGTACCTGTGAATGAGCCCTGGGGGCACAGTAGTTAAAGTGCTCAGTTGCCTAACCAAAATGTTGAGTGTTTAAATCCACCAGCCACTCCACAGGAGAAAGATGAGGCAGTCTGCTTCCATAAAGATTTATAGCCTTGGAAACCTTATGAGGCAGTTCTACTCTGTCCTATAGGGTTGCTATGAGTTGGAATCAACTCGACAGTGGGTTTTGGATTTGGTATCTATGAACATGATCTTGTTTAGAAACAGGATCTCTGAAGATGTTATTAATTTACATGAGGTTATAGTGGAGTAGGGTGGGTCCTAATCTGTCTGACTGATGTCCTTATAAAAGACAAGAGACACGGGAGACAAAAAAACAAAATGGATACCACATGACTGCAGTTGCAAACCCAGGTACACCTGGAGCCACCAGAAACTAGGAGAGAGGTCTGAAATAGACTCTCCCTCAGAGCCTTAGGAGGAATTAACATGGATGACACCCTGATCTCAGAGTCCTAATCTCCAGATCCACGATGCAGTAAATTTCTGTTCTTATAAGCCACCTCAATGTGCTGCCATTGAGTCAATCCCTTAGCAACCTTTAGGACAGAGCAGAATTGTTCTACAGGGTTTTCAAGGCTGTAAATCTTTATAAAGCAGTCTGTCACATCTTTCTCCTGCTAAGTCACTGGTGGGTTCAAACTGCTGACCTTTCAGTTAGCAGCTGTTCTGGTTACCAAGTGACACTCTGACAGGAATACTACAAATGGAATGCTTAAACAAACAGGAGTTTATTCTTACAATTTGGAGACTTAAAGTCTGAGTTCAAAGTGCCAGGGTCTAGAGGCTGGGTGAAGGACCCTCAACTTTGGGCTTAGGCTCTACTTCCTGCTCCCGGCCCACTGTAGCTAAAGGCTTTTCTTCACTCAGACAGCTGCTGGCTGCTGAGGCTAAGAAGCCCAAGGTTGACAAGTAAAAAGGCACAGTCCCAATGTTACCAAACCACAAAGGAGGCCATTCATTCAAGTCCACTGAGAGTCCCAAGGTCGTCAGAGCATGGCAAGCTGCTGAACAACGACACAGCTACATGCAGGGTTCAAGCATGCCATAAGCAAGAGACCATTCCCAAAGCTGTTTCTCATATACAGGAAGCAGACCACATACCCAAAGCAGCTACTCAACTGCTCTAATAGAGTCCACCATGGAGTTAATTACCAAGCTCACCATGGGGAATAACTACATTCAGCTGTCCAGCCACTCAACCAGGCCCAGCCCAGTTGACAACACAAGCTTAACCACCACAGTAGCTGAGTATATAAACACTGTGCCACTAGGGCTCCTTTTAAGCCACCTTGTTTCTGATACTTTTTTATAGCAGCCCTGCAAAATTAATATGGTACTGAAGCTACAAAGAAGGCACTTGTCATGACTGCAAAAATCTAAATGATCTAAGATAACCATCTTAGATGGTTACATGTTCCACTGGGCTATTTTACTCTGTCAATGCAGAGCTAACATAATTCAGTTAAGTCTTAAACGAAATTCTATGATAATTTAATCAGAAAAATGGTCTAGTCTCCTGAATGTGTGTATACTAATATTAGTGTGATGAGACTACTTTCTAGAAAACTAAAGAGCTGAGAACAAACCATTCTTCAGCGATATCTATACACCAAATCTTTTGTTCATCAAATGGGATGTGGTCTTGCTGGTGCTATCTGGTTCACCTCCATGCCTGTAAATCTATGTTCAAATCAAAGTACATAAACTGTGGTGTAAGCTCTTCCATAAGGGTGACACAGGCCCAGCATAAAAGCACAGTGGCAGATAACAGGTCAGCATTTTTCCCAGTGCTGGCAGAGCCCCATCTCACATGGCTCCAAGGAAGCAAAGTGCATTTGCACCCATGTTGGTGGTCACCTCACCTGCCACTGCTTCCATATCTTTGGCTATTTAAATACACTTGAATCTCTAGGTTTCTGTGAGGTCTCCCCCCACTAAATTACAGCCCAACCTATAAAAACACAGCCTGCTATCTTCCAACCTGCACTTCTTCCAAGATACTGATCTTTCCTTTAATGACATTTGCCTCTGACAGATACAAGGGGACTGAAGGCTTAAGACGCAAATCAGGGAGACAAACATAAGCAAAACCAGACCTTGCATTTTCCATGCTTTCCGTTGTTCCTCTTTGGCAATTATCTCCATGTCTTTGTCATATATGTAGTCCTGACACAAAAAGCAGTATATGCCTCCATGCACGAGGTCTATGGCTGAGAAGAGAAGAGGGGGCAATGTTAATTAAAAATTAAAATTAACACTTTAAGATACAAAGTTATGATTATAATAAAGGTTTTGTAGACAGCTGACTGTAAACACCGTTTTCCAACTCTCAAGTCATAAAATTGTTGCAGAAGGATTCCTGAGCAGTGAGGAACACATACTTCCCTGCTCTGGAGGCTCCAGCCAGGGCTAAGTCTGAATGAGAAATGAGTCACACCCACATTTTGTGAAACACCTGATACTAAAGCATCTGGGCCCTCTGCTTTCCTCCCTGTAAGTGTAATGGTTAAAATGAGAGTGAAATGTCCTTGAATATAGTAAATTCATGAGGAATTCTAGCCACCTGATTCCACTGTGTTTCACTGCATTAGGGTTTCTTATACTGACTACTACAATAAGAAATGCAACAGCAGTTTGCCTACTTTTGCTTTGAGGGCAGCAGGCAAATATGTTCTGAAGAATTTTGAATTCTTGACCCAGGCCTGCTAGCAGTTCTTACACAGTCTCAATTATCTAAAAACAGAAGTCATACCTGTGCTCTTAGTTACTTTAGTATAGGATCAGTGCTTTGAGCTCCTCAGAAGAAAGGCATTTTCTCAAATCAACAACAACCAAAAAAAAGCTGGGGAGGAACTTAAATTCATCAAGAAATAATCAGATGTTTGGGAGGCATTGTAACATCCAGGAAAGAACACAGATTTAGAATAATGGATATCAATTCTGGTTCAAGCTCTTAGTTACAGAATCTTTTGAGAAATTATCTTTGAGCCTTACTTTCCCCGATGGTAAAATGGTGGTAATAACAGTACTAACAGTAACAGTAATAACAAACAATAATTTACTAATGTAAACAAAGGTAGACATGTAAACTGAACAGGTGTGAGATGGCATATCGGAGGGAGTACATCCACTAGCACTGCTATATAGGTTTGGCCAAGGATAGTTGTATATATGCATTTGTATGTGCTGCAAATATTTCCAGGTATACAGCAGAGCATACAGGGTCTAAGTTAAGTAAACTTCTTAGACATAACCAAACTCCTTGAGGGACTGAGTCACTAGGTTGAGGGCTTAGAATTACAGTTGCAAGGGACATCTAGGTCAATCAGCACAACATAGCCCATAAAGACAATGTTCTACATCCTACTTTGGTGAATAGTGACTAGGGTCTTAAAAGCTTGTGAGCGGCCATCTAAAATACAACTATTGTTCTCTTCTCATCATAAACAAAGAAGAGCAAAGAAAATCAAAGACTGAAGGAAACCACAGCCTCCACTAGCCTGAGAACAGAAGAACTAGATGGTCCAGCTACCACGACAGAGTCAGGATCACAATAAAAGTCCTGGAAAAAGTGAAAGAAAAATGCAGGACAAAATTCAAAATAAAAAAAAAAGATCAAACTTACTGGTCTGACAAAAAGACTAGTGGTACCTCCAAGACTATGGACCTTAGACACCCTTCCAACCTGAAACTGAACCATCTCCCAGAGATTACCTTTTAGTCAAACAATAAAAAACTCCAAACTCGCTGCCATCGAGTAGAATCCGACTCACAGGACTCTTCCTTGGGTTTTCAAGGCAGTATCTCTACGGAAGTAGATTGCCCAGTCTTCCTTTCAAGGAGTGGCTGATGGGTTTGAACTGCCAGCCTTTTGGTTAGCAGTCAAATGCCTTAGGCACTACACCACCAGAGCTCCTAGTCAAATACCCACTGCCATCAAGTCGGATCCAACTCACAGTGACCCCTCCTTGGGTTTCCGAGGCAGTATCACTATGGAAGTAGATTGCCCCATCTTCCTTCTGAGGAGTGGCTGATGTGTTTGAACCGCCAGTCTTCTGGTTACCAGTCAAATACCTTAGGCACTATGCCACCAAAGCTCCTAGTCAAACAATAGACAGGCATATAAAGTAAACAGTAACGCCCATGAGGAGCATGCTCCTCAACACACTTTGCACTGTCCTTCCTGCTCCCCTGCCTTGTTTAGTCTAATCCTCTCCATGGCTCCCTACCTCCCTCCCAAAAAACAGTAATATAATCCTGCTAATTCACACACAGGTATGAGTTTCCTTGTTATTGGCTTTAGGAAGACAACAATTTAGGATCAAAGCAACCCAAAGGGTTTTTCCTCCCTTAATGGGGTACAGAGGTGTAAGGGAGCAAGGTGGTAACATAGTGCTAGAGAGAGTATAGGTTTTGCAGTCTAACAATCCTGGCCCTGCCACCTACTGGTTATATGATCTGCACAAATTTCCTAATCCTCATTTACTAGGCATTTGTTCAGTTACTTACCAAACTATCTACTACTGATGTGTGCTGAACACCAGACATACAAAACAGGAAACAAAGCAGTCTACCTCTCAACCTTAGTTTTCCCACGTACAAACAGGGAATGGTGCCGACAATCTTGCAAGGTTATTTGAGGGGTAACTGAAATGTTCCTCTCAAATCCACCTGGACTGGTTTACTGAGCAGTCTAAACTCAAGTACAAATGGAAAAGCATATATATATATATTTCTAACTACTGTCTTTTAACATGCTCCATAGCTCTTTTATATTGAACAAGAATCATCTTACACAATTTCATATTGCCTTCATCTCAGCTCAGGACAAATGCAAAGTTTGGGGATCTACAGTTACATGAGCTATTTCTATTTTTAAAAACTACAATATGCCATTTCTATTCCTCTGTGTGTGTGGGGGGGGTGTATAAATATATATGGAAGGAAGACTGAACAATCTATTTCCATAGAGATACTGTCTCAGAAACCCTAGGAAGGGTCACTATGCGGATCTGACTCAACAGCAGTGAGTAGAGTTTTATATATGTGGTGGTTATGTTTGTGTGTCAACTTGGCTAGGCCTGGACGAATGGCTGGGCAGACGGATGTAGTATTCCCCATGATGAGACTGGTAATCCACTCCACGGTGGAATCTACTGTGACCAGCTGAGTAGCCGCTTTTGGGTATGTGGTCTGCTTCCCATACATAAGCAGCAGTTTTGGGAATGGTCTCAAGCTTATGGCACACTTGGACCCTGCATGTAGCCATGTTGCTGTTCAGCAGCCTGCCATGCTCTGCCAACCTTGGGACTTACAATGTATTTAAATTAAAGGCCTGCCGTGTGGTTTGGTAACATCTGGACTGTGCCTTTTTACATGTCAACCTTGAGCTTGTTAGCCTCAGCAGCCAGCAGCTGTCTGAGTGAAGAAAAGCCTCTAGCTCAAGTGGGCCGGGAGCAGGAGTCAGAGCTGGACCCCAAGGTTGAGGGGCTTTCACCCAGCCCCTAGAGCCTGGCACCTTTAACTTGGACTTAAAGCCTCCAAACTGTAAGATAATAAACTCCTGTTTGTTAAAGCCATCCCATTTTTGGTATACTCTCGTCAGAGTGGCACTAGGTAACCAGAACAAAGTGTGTGTGTGTGTGTGTGTGTGTGTGTGTCTGTAAAATAAAATTGTTTTAAAAATCCCAAACAGTAAGTCTCAATGCCCACTGTGATGCAAGACTAGGTGTGTTAGACTGATCAAGCCTACTTGGTTGTGATCAAAGACTTAAAGTGACACTAATGTACTTGCTATGTGTCATACACTGGTCTTGGAATTTTGTGTATGTGTGTGCACATAATTTTTTGTGTATGCTAATTTAAAGTAAAAAACTAGAAGTGATCTAACAATTCACTTTTCTGTAGTTTCCTAATTGATGTTCCTTTCTTATTGTTGAGTTCTTATCTTTATCAAGAAGGGAAATCTTTTTTTCTTACATCTACATGCTCTGGGTTTAATGTTTCTAAATCACATATAAGTTTGTCTATCTGCCTTTAATTATTTGCTGAAGAATTAGATACTGCTGCCTTCCTGGAAAAGCATTCCTCAAGTATATGAAAAATATTTACCCAGCAACTCAAGACCAACTCAAAGTAAGCCCAATGGCAGAAACAGGTATTATAAAGCCTGTGGCAGATATTATTTCTTACAGAGCTACTTTTTAGCCCTTTACTCCTGGCTGATGCAATGTAAACTTACCATAATTTCCTCCCTTTTCCCTCAAAGCCTCTCTGGCTTTCTCTCCTGACTCACAGAAAGAAGAATCTCTTTTTCCTAACTGACCTCTCTAAGGAGTGTGGATCCAATCCTAGCTCCAACTTTGTCTTCGTCTTCAAAAAAAAAAGGAAGAAATAAATAATAAAAATAATAAACTATCTTCTTGATTCTACCAATTCCTTCAAGATGCTCTTTCTCAGAGCAGTACTCCTTGGCAATGAACATCATGCCACTCAAGCCACTCAACTGTTCTCAAGTCTCCAATCAATTTAAATGCAATGTGGAATCCTGAATTGGATCCTACAACAGAACAAGGCATCAGAAGGGGGAAAAAAAAACCTGGTGAAATCTGAATAAATTATCATTATTAATAATAATTAACAATAAATCATTAATATGGATATGCTAACATTAATTTCCTCATTTTGATAAATTAACTTGGTTATGTAAGATGTTAACATAGGGAAAACTGAGTGAAGAGTCCATGAGAATTCTCCCTATTCACAACTTTTCTCTAAATTATTCCAAAATAGAAACTTTAATTAAAAAAAAAAAAAAAAATCAACCAATAGCTGGCTATTCACTAAATCTCTGATCTGTTGATAATCCTCATTTTTCTCAACCTCTCTACACCACTTGAGTGGAAGGATTTGTGTTCCTCTCTCCTTCCTACCCCTTTTACTTATGACACAGCACACTCTCCATTTTATGCTCACAGTTCTAAATCACTCCCTTCCCATTTTCTCTGCTGTTGCTCCCATCTGCATCCCCTGTGTAAACCAAAAACCAAGCCCACTGCTATGGAGTTGACTCTAATTCATAGTAATCTCCTATGTGTCAGAGTAGAACTTTGTTCCATAGGGTCTTCAATGGCTGATTTTTCACAAGTAGTTCCCTAGGTCTTTCTCCCGAGATGCCTCTAGGTGGACTCGAACCTCCAACCCTTCCATCAGCAGTCAAACCAGTTAACCATTTGCACCACCCAGGAACTTGAAATCCTTATCTCTCTTCTTTTTTATTCTGCACGTTTCCCCCTCTGTCCATGGGACGTTTCTTCCCACAAGCTAAACCACAGATGATTTCCAAGTGCCAGCTTTGTAGCCCATTATTCTCCTCCACTCCAAACTCAAAGTGCCACTCCAAACTCAACGTCAGGATAGAACACAACTTTATTACCACCCAGGGACAGCTCTGCACTGAAGATTCTGCTTTAAATCCAAGGTGTTTAGAAACTCCAGAACCTGGTGCATCAGACTCTCTCCCTTCAAGGTGAGAGATGTTCTAATGTTCCATAGTGGCAACTGAGACACCTCTCTGAATCTAAAACTTAATGAAAAAGACAGCAGGTATCAATAAGTTCTATACTTGTGAAAATTTAAATTGGCAGAAGCTGTATGATAGATAGATTTACAACAACAACAACAACAAAAAAGAGTAGCTGCCGAGGCTGCTTATGTACAACCAAACATCTCATGGGATTTGGAGGTTTAGGGTCATGGTTTCATGGGACATCCCAGTTAACTAGCCTAAAAATGTGTTTAGTGCTTTTGTTCTACCTCTGCCTTCTAGTTCACTGTGTAGTGCCTGAGGTTTTACAAGCTTGCAAGTAGCCATCCAATATACAACAACTGGTCTCTGGAGGAGAATCAGAAATAGCAGGAGAATATGGAATGTGCGGTTAATTCCTTCCATGAACAACTGCCTACTTTGTCTTGAGATCAGAAGAACTAAATGGTGCTCGGCTATCATTACCAAACATTTTTATCAAAGATCCTGTAGAAGAATCCTGATCAAAAGAGAAAAATGTGGAACAGAGAATTTCCAATTCTTATGGACTCCAGACTTTCTAGAGCCATGGAGGGCGGCCAATTCCTTGAAAATGACTGCCCTGAGATAATCTTTAAATCTTAAACCAAAAATATCCCCTGAAGCCCTAATTGAAGCATAAATATACTATAAATATAACTAAAACACACAAACAACTGAAGGCAAAAACCTCCTAAAACTCAGGCACTCACTTGCATCAAAAGATTTCACCAAAGAGTGAAAAGGGAATCCACAGGGGAAAAGTTTTTGGCAATGACATACTGGACAAAATTTATAGAAAATTTCAACCCCAACATGAAAAAGACAAATAGTCCAATTAAAAGATGGGCAGAAGACATGAACACACACTTCACTGAAGAACACATTCAGGCAGCTAACAAACACATAAAGAAATGCTCACAACCATTAACCATTAGATCATTATTAGCCATTAGAGAGATGCAAATCAAATGGGAGATCATCTCACTGAAGTTCCAAAAAACAGAAAACAAATGCTCAAGAGGGTGTGAAGAGATTGGAAGCCTCATAAACTATTGGGGGGACTGTAAAATGGTGCAATCACTGTGGAAAATGGTATAGTACCTCCTCTTACGCTGGAAATAGAAATACCATATGATCCAGGAATCCCACTACTAGGCATATATCCCAGAGAAATAAGAGCCATGACACAAATACATACATGTACACTCATGTTCATCACAGCACGATTTACAATAGCAAAAAGACAATGCCTATCAATGGAGGAATAGATTAACAAATTATGACACATAAACACAATGCAATACTAACCAACATTAAAAAACAATGATGAATTTGCAAAACATCTCATAACATGGATGAACTTAGAGCCCATTATACAACGTGAAGTTAACCACAAAATGACAATTTTATTTTTTATTGTGATTTGGCTGAAAGTTTACACAGCAAATTCATTTTCCATACAGAAGTTCATACACATTTTGCTTCATGACCTTGACTGCAATTCACTACGAAGTTAATAGCTCTCTTCCCACTTCTTCCCTGCAGTTACTTCTTCCAGTGTCCTTCTTTCTTATGCATTTCTACCCCCTGAGCTATATCCCTATACAAATACTGCCTGCCCATCTGTTCACTCATGATTGATCATTCTAAGGAGTTTATCTACTGATGTAAATGTGCACCTTATATGCCTGTCTACAGTTTGATTGGTAGCTACAGGAGTGAGTTAAATTCCAGACCTAAGTGATAACTACAGGTCACAGTCTCAGGGCTCTCAGCAGGTTCTATTAGAACAGTAAACCTGTTTTTTTTTTTTTTAATTTTGTTCCACATTGTTTTCCCACCATATCCAGAATCTAAAAGGACAAATATTGTATGAGACCACTAGTGTAAAAAGTCAATTTGAAAACGGTTTCAAAAGAAAAAGAAATATTCTTTGATGGTTACCGGAGACGGGTGGGAAAGGGAGGATAAACCACCAACCAGAGGGTAGAAACATATTAACTTGTGTGTGTGTACACACATACATATATAAAAAAACAAACTCACTGCTGTCGAGTCAGATACCACTTCCAGTGACCCCTCCTTAGGTTTCCGAGGTGGTATCACTACTTAAGTAGATTGCCCCATCTTCCTTCCAAGGAGTGGCTGCTGGATTTGGCACTATGCTACCAGAGCTCCTTGTAAATACTTATGTATGTATATATATCTCCCCTGAAGTCTCCTTAAAACCAAACAATAGTATAACTTAAGTACTTCTGCCTTGAGCATCATGCTTTTATCAGAACTATCTATATGGGATCAAATTAACAACAACTCAAAAGATTAGACAGGAACCTTAAGAGGCAATGAGTTTATGTTAATAAGGGAAGAACTCAGAAAATGAGGGTGAGAATGATTGTACAACTTGAAGGATGTAATCAGTGACATTAAATTATACATGTAGAAATTGTTGTTGAACTGGTGTATGTATGTTTTGCTGTGTACATTCTCAATAACAAAATAAATAAAATTTAGAAGAAAAAAATACTCAATTATTCAGTAAGTATTTATTGAGACCAAATACTGTACTAGTGCTGGGGCTACATGTGGTGGTGGCGGAGGGAGACAGACATTTCCTCCATTTTATTTATTTACCCAGAAAGTGACTGCCTGAGAACTCCAGAGTCAGCTTCAAAATGGCCTAAGTTAAGAGTGACAGCATAAGAGATTCAAAAAAAGACATTAGCCACCTAGAAGACTGATAGTGATTCTGGATTCCCATCAAAACTATTTCATCTATAAATTTGGTATTATACTCTAGGGCTGCAGCTAAAAAAACTGATGAGGCTAAAATAAAATACATTTTGAAAGTACATAACATTCCCAATTTCGGTGAGAAGCACTTGGGAAATGAACCCCAGCCAATCAAAGAGGAAGGCTGCTTGTGTCCACCAGAAGACTGTAAGAAGGCCATAAGATGACCCATTCCCAAGCCTCTCCTCCCCACCAGCTCCGCCAAACACATGATAAATACACTGTAACCTAGTCAGGACCTCCAATATCTACATAGCTGTGTGTCCCTTTAGTGGCAATGCTAAATAAGCCACTTGGCAGTGCTATTTCTGGTGAAGAGGACTGTCATCTGGCACTGATACACTGCTACAAGACCAAATTAAAAAACAAAACAGTTACAGCAAGATGGAAGAATAGGCAGCAAGCCACACAGACCTTCACCAACAACAACAAAAAAAAAACCCAACTGAAATCGATACAGAAGATAATCCTAGAACCCTGAGCTTTGAAGGGGAAGAATAAAAAAGTGGATTAAATATCAACTAGTAGAAGAACCAGAATGAAAATCGTGAATAAGGAAACAAATGAAGCTGCAGACTGATGGCTATTCTGATGGCACAGATAGTTTGAATATCTACAAGTAGCATTACAATCTGGGCAGCAAACTAAAAATGGCTCTGCTTGCCAAAGACTGCATGGGCAACTGCACTGGTGGCTAACGACTAGAAAGGAAAACAGCACAGAAGGAGACAAACTGCGCTGCGGACTTCCAGCTGTCTCAAGGGTACAGCCATTCTGAGTATTTGCAAGTGATGTGGCCATTTTGAATATTTGCAAGTGGCCTTCTAATCTAAGCAGCAACATAAGAATAGGCTCTCCTTCCTGAGGATAGCATAGGCAACTGTACTGGAGGTTGACAACTAGAAAGGTGCAATATTCCCCTTGTTACTCTTATACCCCACACCCTCTTGGTGAACAAAGGTGTGGCCATCTCCCACCTCCACTCTCCTTCTGGACTGGCAGAAATTCCATCTCAGTCTGTTTGCCTAGACAGAGTCTGGGTGCCCTGCCCCTCCCCCATTTTATTTGTTTTTAAAGTATTCTTTTTTTCTCTTTCACTTCCCTGGGTCTCCCCGCTCCCCTTCTCTTTTCCTGGTTCTCTTCTTTTTACTTTCTTTTAACTCTTACCATTCCTTGATCTTCTTTCTGCAGTTCTCATTTTTTCTTTATTATTCTTTTACTCTTGCTTTTTTTTCCCCTCTTATTCCCCCCTCCAGATGTTATAGCTTTTTTTTCTCATCTTTCCTTTGCTTTTTTAAAATACTTTAAAAAATGTCTTCCACTTCACCAAGGAGGATATTCAAGCAGCCAACAAACATATGAAGAAATGCTCACGATCATTAGCTATTAGAGAGATGCAAATCAAAACAACAATGAGAT
>NW_006921667.1:5687080-5691216 GCF_000298275.1 Orycteropus afer afer | reverse complement strand
TTTATATGGTTTGTGTTTTTTATCCTCTCGTTTTTATTTTTTTGGTCGTTTTCTCTTTTTTTTTTTTGGTCTGAGTGGGAGACAGCAACCATGCCCAAATGACCCAACCATAACTCGCACCTCCTGCAGCCCCATCTACTGAGTGAAGGCCCATCACTTGCTTCTGCACCAACTGACCAATGACAGAGACAGAGGCCAATACCAGCCCAACTCACCTTTAACTGTCTTCATGAAGAGCTAATAGAGATCTGTGCACGCACTCTCATTCTCTGTCATACCCACCAGCATAAGTGCTGCCAACTAGTGAATAGAGAAGCACAGTAGCTTGCTCACTTATACCAAAACAAAATAAAGAAAAAAAATCAGGCAAATCACATCAATATACGATCACCAATTAAATATAAATACAATGATGTCACAATGTCTCACAGACAAATGACCATCCCAGTGCACACAAAGAAGCAAGATAAAGTAGTATAAACAAAGGACGAGGACATAGGCCCAGAAAATGTCCCAGAGGAAGAAGTAGCACTGGAGCCCCCCAATAAGGAATTCAAAAGAATTATGTTTAGGTACTTCAACAGACTGAGACAGGTCAAGAAAAACAATGACAAAATTAAGGCAAACACAGACAAAACTCTGGAACAATTTAGGAAAACAATACAAGAACAAACTGACAAAATAAATGAAAAATTACAAATTACATAAAAACAACAAACATAAATCCAGACAATTAATACTAACATTTCAAAAATAGATAACACAATGAACAGGCAAAAGGGTAGAATGGACGGAATCAACAGAAGACAAAATTAGTGAGACTGAAGACAAATACCTCAGTACTACTTTGCTAAGGGATTAATCAGAAAAAAGATCAAAACAAAATGAAGAAAGCCTTTTATGTGGAGTAAAATCAGGAGGAATAACTTATGTCTAACTGGAATTACAGAATAGGAAAAGACAAAAAGCTACAGAGAAAATTATCAAAGATTTGGAAGAGATTTTCCCCCATGTAATGAAAGACAAGAATATATCCATTCAAGAAGTTTAGCGAACTCCAAATAGGATAGACCCCAAAAGAAAATCACCAAGACATTATCATAAACTCAGCAAAACCAAACATAAAGACAGAATCCTGAAAGCTACCTACAAAGGGCAACTAATAAGACTAAGCTCTGATTTCTTGGGAGAAATCATGCAGGTGAGAAGGCAATGAGATAACATAAAACTCTTGAAAAAGACAACTGCTAACCAAGAATTACACACCCAGCAAAGTTGTCCCTCAAATATGACGGTGAAATTAGGAGATCTCCAGATTTGTTAAAACTGTATCAACCTTACAAAAACCACAAGCAGCAGACAACAAGCAATAGAAACCAACCTATACTTACAGAAATATGCGAAGTAAAATAAGCTTGTGCGGTGTAGTAAATTACTTAGTGTGGCTTTTCTACCCATAAGTCTTTGTAAACCCCGAGGTGGGATTTTCTATGAACAACTGAGGAGCTCCTGATTGCTGAAGCTATCCACCTGGGTTATTTCTGTTGGGCGTGGCACAATACAATGTTCTAGGAGGTTCCCACTCTCTCTCACGTTCTTAGAGTTCTGATGCTGTGATTGGCTAGTTTGACCACCCTTCCGGGCTCAAAACGAGGCCTCCTGGAGGCAGAACTCGCTCTGACTGCTGGTTGAGGGAGATGTGCTGCCGAAAGAGACACATGTTGCTGGGAAAGAGACGTAAGAGACACGCATTGCTGAATGAGACACCGAGGGACCAGCACTGCTGAGAAACAGACTGTGAGAGACTGCTGGCTGAGGGACAGTGGGCTGGGGGAGAGACTGAGCATTTTTCCTGAACCTGAATTGTAGCCTGTGGTGCTTCCCTAATAAACCCCATAATCTGTGAGCTCTGTGTGGCTACTGCAGCGAATTATCGAACACAGAAGAGAGGCGGTGGGTGCTTTGGGAGGAACGGTTGGTGAAAGGGCTGGAGGGAGGCAGCATGTCTGGCCTCTCAGGAATAGGCCTTGGGCTATTGATAGTAATTCTGTCTTCCTCTTGTGGGATTAGAGGAGGTCAGAACATGTGGCCTCCTTGCCGTTTTTGCAGCTTGTAAGACTGTAAAAAGGGAACCAGAGACATCAATTGGTAAATAAGGACAACTACAAATTTAAAAGAGGGAATAAACAGTGTAGTTACAGAACTTCTAAATGGTGAGGGAGTCAAGACAATTGATAGAATAAACTGTTTTAAACTGGGGAAGAAAATAATAAATCACAGAGCAATCACAAAAAAAATAATAAACTTTCACATTAAAATAGAAGAGAGGCAGAAATATTTAGCAAGTACTTAAACAACAGCAATGAAGGAAATGATAACACAATTCATAAACAAAATGAGCTAAACACAAAAAATGATATGGACCAAAGATATGAGTAACATCACGAAAAAACACACAACAAAATGACAGCAACAAATTCATACTTTCAATAATTATGATGAATGTAAACAGATTAAATGCACCACTCAAGAGATGGAGAGCTACAGACTAGATAAGAAAATATGATCCATCAATATACTATCTACAAGAGACGCACTTTAGACACAAAGACAAAAATCAAGTAAAAATCAAAAGTTGGTAAAAGATATATCAAGCAAATGGTAATCAAAAAGGAGCAGGAGTGGCAATATTAATTTCTGATAAAACAGACTTTAAGAAAAAAACTACCATGAGAGATAAAGAAGGATATTATATAATGAATACAGGATCAATTGAACAAAAGTATATAACCATAATAAATACCTACACATACAATGAAAGAGCCCCAAAATATATCAATCAGACTAACAGAATTGGAAAGACAAATAGATGACTCCACAGTAATAATAGGAGATTTTAATACATCATGTTCAATGCAAGACAGAAGTGGAAAGAAATTCAACAGACACAGAAGAACTAAACTATACAATCAACCATCTTGACCTTATAGACATCCACAGAGCACTTCACCCAACATCAGCACAATATACATTCTTTTCCAGAACACATGGAATACTGTCCCGGGCAGATCCTATGTTAGGCCACAAAGCAAGCCTCAGTAAATTTAAAAACACTGAAACAGTGCACATGCCTTCTCAGATCACAATGCTATAAAATTACAAATCAACAATAGGAAGACTAAAGGAAAAAAAGCAAACACATGGAAACTGAATAACACCCTCCTTGAAAACTACTAGGTAAAAGAAACAAAGAATGAAATTTAAAAATTTCTTAAATCAAATAAAATAAAAAATAAATCAAATAAAAACTCAACATACCAAACAAACAAACAAACAAAAAACAGAGCAAAATGTTTTTTTTAAAAGAGCAAGAACACGTGGGTAAAGGGAAAGGGAAGGAAAAATATTCCTATCCTTAAAACAACAACAAAAAATACCAAACCCACCGCCATTGATTCAATTCCAACTCATAACAACCCCCACTGGGTTACCAAGGGGTAAATCTTGATGGAAGTAGACTGCCCCATCTTCCTTCTGTGGAGTAGCTGGTAGGTTTGAATGGCCAACCTTGTGGTTAGCAGTCAAATGTCTTAAGCACTATGCCACCAGAGTTCCTTATTGCTCCTTATCCCTTACCCTTCAAACTCACTGCCCTTAAATCAACTCTGACTCATAATGACCTCTCCTTAGGTTTCCGAGGTGGTATCTCTACGGAAGTAGATTGCCCAGTCTTCCTTCTGAGGAGTGGCTGGTGGGTTTGAACCACCAGCCTTCAGGTTAGCAGTCAAATGCCTTAGGCACTATGCCACTTATTCATGGTTAGATACCTACTTTCTTCTTTAAAGAAGCCATCACAGATGAATTTGAATGAAATAAGGAAGGTGACAACTGCTGGGACTTTCTGATCAAGATGTCACCTACTCTCAATTAATACATCAATGTGTCTCTTCCCATAGCTGCACCTGGAGTTGTTAACACAAAAACAAAGGAGAAAAATAACAGACACACACAAAACCACCTGGCTTTAGTTCTTTAAAAAAAAAAAAACATGCTGCAGTGTAGTGAATTACTTAGTATGGCTTTTCTACCCATAAGTCATTGTAAACTCAGTGGTGGAATGAGCAACTGAGGAGCTC